>NC_085872.1:40282923-40307923 GCF_034702125.1 Engraulis encrasicolus | reverse complement strand
TGCAGATGGGTCCAGCAAGGCCATACTAGGTCTGTTGCCATTAAAGGGCCATAATATTAATTTGGATGAATAAATCAGGTTCATATCTGGGTTAACCTGACACGCTAATATGTTTCAAAGGCCACATAGGGCCGATGACAAATGTTGACATTTTCTAGCTTGGAAGGCCGAACTTTGGCATTAATTAAAAGTAATACAGTCCAGCTCTGAGCCTTTCCTTCAGCTAGCACATCATGCTTAAGCCAAGGAGTCTTAATTCACACACTCTGACAAAGGCCACCAAGACAGGGTTAATTACTTGTGTCAAGTAAATGAAGAAAAATAAGGCATGCAATTCAAACCTGGTAAATATGAAATTAATCAAAAAATGACTTTTCTTTGTGCATTTGAAGAGGTCTGCCCGCTTTTTCCACTGTGGCTAAATGTGCTTTTTTCATTGTTCCAAAGGCATAGTGATTTTTGTTAATTCAATTAGACTTTGAGAAACAATACATGTCCTCTGCACTCTGTGTAGACAACATAGGCCTATTGTATGTTATGCCAGCAGTTACTGTAATATAGCTCTGGAAATTTCAAGACCTGAAGAGGGAAGGTGTAAATTGATCATGTTAACTTCACTTTAACATGTGTGAAGCTGAGAACAGAGCTCCAATTAGTAAGCATAATGTGAGAAAGAAGAAGTGAGAAATGTGGAAGGGCATGGAAATACAGATAAATTCAGTACCAGCAGACATACTGTACACACACACAGTTAGGCACACACAATACCAGAAGCTGGGAACTGATTGGTTTCGAGATACAGACAGCTGTTCTCAAGACCTTAAAGTCTCAATTTTAGCATGGTTAAATGCTCATGATGTTACCCTTGACTTGCCGACGACACAGCATATTTGGTTCTGGCCGTTTCAAGATTCTGTCATTCTAATGGGGACATGTTTTTTTTTATATATATTTCTAAAAAGCATGTCAACATAGTCCAAATGTCATACCAAAAGTTATTGCTGGGTTACAAGGTGTTGTTAGGTGCTGATGTTGTGTAACTTTTGGAATGGTATTTGGTTGGTGTTTTTTTTATGTAAACAAACCATGTCCCCATTAGAATAACCAGGATATCAAAAAGGGTTGAACAGCATTGTTGGTATTGTCCTGACAACTGGTAACATGAGCAATACATTTTGCATGTTGAAATTGGCTGGAATTCTCCTTTAAAACAGGAGTCAGCCATAGAGTTAGCATGAGCACTGCCAGTAGAGAACAGCAACAAGCATGAGAGCATGCTCGTGTTAACATCCCATAGCAGTATGGTCAGCCAGCATAGATTAATACCCACTGGCTTATTTCCAAAACACAACCCAGAGCAGCTGCCTGTTATTCAATTATACATGGCAACAGGTGTTAAACATGGCCAGATGCAAGGCATTACCACTGACACTGATAATCTGTGAGCTAACGTGTGAAATCATCATCTGTTTAATGGGGAGACAGGTTCTCCTCTGCCGTGATCAATGAACAGAATGGAGAGTGTGAAGTGATACAGAAGGAGGTGGGATGGGACTGAAGGACCATAAACAAACGTTTAATTAGCTCTTCACATTAGACATAACAGAGCTTTGTAATAAGTAACAATCCACATGTTAATTGGCAATGGTGGTCCACTAAAGCCTAATTTAATTAGCAGTCTCAGACTGCATTGAGAAACGGCATGTCTAATCTCTGTCAGGTTTCAGTCACGTGGACTTCCTGCTCTTAGCAGTAGGGGGAGCTAAAGGACACAGAGGCATGAAAAGAAGGCACGGATACAAGAGTAGGAGGCACAGGAATTATATTGTGGTGAACAAATAAATAACCAGAAAAGACATATACCGTTTGAGATATCTCAATACCGCTCATTGTCAAGATTTTTTTTTTTCACTTATCAAAACATCTTCACTTTCACTCTTTGTCAACAAGAGTTGAACACAAAAATAATGTCAAGTAAAAAAATAAAATAGAAAAAAATGATCGATTTGTGATGTGGTTGTATTCTACCACCACTTTCCCATGAGTAGAAAGATTACAAGTGGTGTAGTACACTACTGAGATCAAACACATCTTAATACAGACACATGTTCTGATATTCACACATCTGCACCATGAAAACGTAGGCCTATTTATAAATATTTTTTGTTTGTATCTCATACACACAAATGTATGTGTGCTCTCTCACACACACACACACACCCACACACAATCACACACATACACACACACACACACACACACACACACACACACACACACACACACACACACACACACACACACACACACACACACACACACACACACACACACACACACACACACACACACACACACACACACACACACAATTAATACTTTGATGACATGCAGAAAAATATAAAAATAGACATTTTTGGTTTTTGTATTATATACAAACATACATACACTTATATAAATACTGTGTAAAAAATGTATTCTTAAAATACAAAGGTAGCTACAATCACAATGTGTACACTGTATACCAAAAATAAGGACGTGTGAGAAACAAAAGTTGTTTCCAGATAACAAGTACTTACAAACACCTTCACAATATCAATGCCACAGAATGTCTGGTACAGTGCTTTATTCTTTCTGATTTCTTCACTCTACGATCAAATGAAAGAGTGTGGGAGGGAAGATAGAAAGATGTGAGGGGAAACAATTTCACATTTCAGTAGGCCTCAATACCCCAGAAAGAAAATGTTCTAGTTCTGGCGGACATCGACCAAGAGTTTGTTTATTTCGGAAACAAGCTCGCTAGCGTCCATGGTGACCTCATGGCGACTGTCACTGCGTTTGCCTTGCAAGTGTCCGAGCATGTTGTCCAGCTCGTCCTCCTCATAGTTCTCTGGGATCTCCTCCATGGCCGGCAGCCACTTCAGGTGTGTCTGGGTGGTGGCCGTCGCGTGATTGGTGGGCCCATGTGTTGGGGTCGCCACGTGATTGGACGACGGGTTGCTCGGGTTCTGAAAGTGCGTGTTGGCCGCCCAGGCAGCCACACCCTGCGGGTACATGGAGGAGGACGAGGAGGAAGACGAGGGTGATTTGCCCGGGAGGAAGCCCCGTCGGGTTTCCATGGTGACGGAGCGCTCGGCTATCTCGTTGCACTCTCCGTAGGTGTCGGGGGATGGGGGCAGAAGGCGCTGGAACACGCTGCTCATCTCGGACAGGAGAGAGCCTCCCACACCGCACTCCTCCTCGGACTCCTTGCCAAAGGTGGAGAAGCTCTTCTTGCGGTCGCCAGAGGAGTCCACAGACTGCTGGTCCTCCTCGACCACCAGGGCCTGCTGGGAAGACTCCTCCCCAGGAATGTACATGTTTGTGCGGTAGTCAGACGAGGCGGAGGCTGGGGAGGGGATGGAGGGCATCCAGCACTGATCGGAGTGGCCCAGGATGCGACATTCCTCGGTGCACAGTCTCATGGCTGCGGGGCACAAGAGAGGCATGGAGGTTATTATGTTATTCATAGACAGTCAAGAAGATACAACGAAGAGATTGGACAACGCGGGGCAAGAATGCAGAGGGGAAGGGAGGTGAACGTGGCTAGACAATTTGAAAAAAAAAACAGAACAGAACAGAAGGAAATGAAAGAAAATACAGGGCAGAATAAACTGTAACAGCAGGCTGTCTCCATTAGGAGGGAAGTGTGGAGACAGGCCCATCATATCATAACAGACCACTGTTGAGTGAGTGACTGGCACACAACTGGTTAAAAGGCACCAATCAATGCTGTGCTCTTGTTCTCTTGCTCTCCTTAAAGCTAGAACAACTGAGAGAGCTGGCTAAAATGGGGAGCCTCTAGGGGGTTATAACATCATTCTGAAAGCAATTACTGTGAATTTTCTTCAGTTCAGACTTGAAAGCACTGAGCTGTCACTCAATGTGCACAAACCGAAAATGCATACTGATGAGTGACAAAAGTCCCTCTGCCATGCGCTCGCTCGCTCTCTCTCTCTCTCTCTCTCTCTCTCTTTCTCTCCTCCTCCTCCTCCTCTCACTCGCCAAGCCAATCACACTATATATCCCTCTATTTTAAGCCGGGAGCTGATATAATGTCATACAAATGGGGTAATAGGGGGTAGGGTGCGGGTGCCGGCATAGAGTTCAGATAGCTAGACATTTTTCAATCAAAAATAATAATGTGGGTCACTGATGAATGATAATATTGGATACATGCTCATGCCTAATCTGTATGTGCCTATGTAGCCTGTCAATGACATGAGAGGAGGCAAGAGCAAAGAGAATCATAAAATAAGGACGGACTGAGGATCAGAATATAAAAAAAGGAAAAGGGATCTGGGTTTCCTGTGGGGAGATGACCGTGACCGCTGTATGAGCTGCCACCACAGCGACACAGTGACCCATGACCGACGGTGAAAGCAAGACTTGGCCCCTGCATGCCCCTTCTCACCTGGGTGGAGTCGCTGCTGGGCATCCATGTGAAAGAGGTCACTGAATCCTTCGCTGAGGAAGCGGTCAATCGGCGACTCCCGACCCATGTCACAGTCACTGTCCCCAGCATCACTGTCCCCCCTCCCACTGTCCTTTAGGCTGAATTTATCCATGTCTTGGAGGCCGTACCTGACAACAGGAAAGATCAGGGGAAAAAATGTCAGAAGAGTTGAAGTGATACTGTTCCATTTTTGGAGATAAGCTCATATTACACCTCTCCTTGAGTTAAATAAGTTAAATAATAAATAATATTGAGTTTTACCTTCCTCCTGTACTTTCAACCATTCTCTGAGTATGGCAGTGCCAAATTTACCTCCATGCTAGCAGTTAACATTGAATCCTATGACACCAGCTGGCGGCTAACTGGTCTCATAGGAGTCAATGTTAACTGCTAGCTTGGAGGTACAATTTGCACTGCCAAACTCCGAGAACAGTTGAAAGTACAGGAGAAAGGTAAAACTCAATTATTTAACTCAAAGGGATGTGTAATATGAGCTTATTTCCAAAAATGGGACAGTATCACTTTAAGTCGTCCAGACGAAACAATGTCATTGACATATATTCTTAAATTAAATTCTCTGAATTAAAATGCATGAAGTCATTGCTGTAATGTGGAATGACCCAGTTGTGTCAACCACAGACCTGAACTTTCTTTCCATAAAATATGAAATCACATAATGATTAAACGACCACATGTTATGTTACATGACTGTAAAAGGTGAATATACACATCATTTAAGAATGCAATGACAAAAAATGTCTTTGGAATGATTGACTGATATCCAAAACTGTCCACTCTCTATGTGTTATTTCCCAACTGAAAAACATGACACAAAAATAAAGCACAACGGCAAGCTATGACCTCATGTGATGAGCTGTCCAATGGCATTGCAACAAACTCGGGTGACCAAGGCAACAGAGGATTTCTTTCTCCAGTACTACCATAGCACATCACTACTGGGAAGTCTTCGACTACATATACCTTCCTCATAACCAATTTTAAGTGAAACTTGATGTCAAAAGGGTTCTGGGGTACTGGGGGAGTTAATTACCTGTAATTCCTTGAGTACTTATTTCCACGGAAACTTGGTCTTGGTTGGTAGTGGCCCTGATGAAGCATTGACAGAAGCTGTGAGACTTGCTATATCAAAAATAAATGACACAAATAAAAAACGAATGAATACGGATGGAGAACAAGACAGACGCACAATGAATGACAATGACATGAAATGAAATGGGTTTTGATGGAAGCAAGCAATGAAAACACATCGCAAGCAAACATGCCACACATGTAAACATGAGTAAGGTTCGATGAGGAAAGAAAAATACATGCATGTAGATGAAAACATTTGGGACAAAACTGATTTTCTAACTATTTCTAATTTTTAGTCGATTGTTAGCCATGATTCAGGCTGGTTAAGAGATGCAGTGTGTTTGTGTATAGTTCAAAAAAACTCCCGCACACTGACCATTTCGCTGTTCTTTCTTTAATAAACGACGTTTCGGTGCTAGACCTTCATCAGGCAATCTCCTGAGATTGCCTGATGAAGGTCTAGCACCGAAACGTCGTTTATTAAAGAAAGAACAGCGAAATGGTCAGTGTGCGGGAGTTTTTTTGAACTATTGCTGAGTGACCCATGGTGCCATCTCCGACGCACCTGCCAGCTGAGGTGTGCGAAAAAAAGCCGAAGTTTAACGTAGTGTGTTTGTGTATGACAGAGAGACAGAGAGAGAGAGAGAGAGAGAGAGAGAGAGAGAGAGAGAGAGAGAGAGAGAGAGAGAGAGAGAGGGAGAGGGAGAGGGAATGAGAGAACGAGAGAACAAGACAGAATAGATGTGTGTGTGTGAATGTTTGTTTGAATCAGCTCGAGACAGTGCAACCCCAAGATCCCGAAAAATCATGCTCTTACCTCCACAGGTGGGGTGGCGTGGGCCAGCTCCAGCGCAAAGCTCTCTGGGATGTGATTGGAGGACACAGTAACCAGGCTGTTGAGTGACTGGCGGCTGTGGTGGCTCTGCCGACTGCTCATCTGCGCCCTCTCGGCCACTGGTGAGGCCGCCGGAGAGCGGTGGTGCGCCCGGATGGGTAGGGTGCCATTGATCGTGGGCACCAGGGTGATGTCCTCTTTGTGTATCTGCCTGGAGGGCTTCTTGGGGTGATGCTGGTAGGCAGACTCTGTCAGGCGGCAGTTGTACGAACGGTTGTCCATCTTCTCCATCAAGCGGCACACGGCGAACACCACCATGGTGGCGAGGAGCATGAGGCAAATGGCCACCAGCACGATAATGATGATGCGCTGGGACACGTCGAAAGACGACTCCCCTCCGCCTCCAGTGTTGTGCGAGGGAATGTCTCTGTCCACATTCTCGTGGATGCTGAACTTCAGCACGGCTCTGGCTGTCTGTGGCTCGGGCCCTTTGTCCTGAACAAGGGCAGTGACCTCGATGTGGTCCACCGGCACCTGCTCCATGCTCACATTGGCACGGATCTCGCATGTCTTGGCATCCATGGCAAGGTACCCGGCCTCGTTGCCGGTGACGATAATGCAGGTCAGCTCCCCATTGGCCCCAGCATCCTTGTCCGTCGCCCGGATGGTGGTCAGCACCTGGCCAGCGGGGCTGTAGCGGGACACTCGTATGTCGGCCGTGTGGTTCCACAGCTGTGGGGATACGATGAAGGGTGGGTTGTCATTTTCATCCTCCAGGATGAGAACCATGGTGACGTTGCTGTTCAGGCGTGGGTTTCCAGCGTCCTGGGCCTGAATGGTGAACATCAGGCGGCTTATGTCCTCACGGTCGAATGAGCGGAGGGCGTAAACGGCACCATTGGAGGGGTCCACAGTCACAAAGGTGGAGATGTGACTGCCCTCAACGATGCTGTCCAAGATGCTATAGCTCACCTGGCCATTGAGGCCCTGGTCAGGATCCACTGCCATCACGGAGGTGAGATATGAGCCTGGGGCATTGTTCTCTGGTTTGGAAATCTCATAGAGGCTTTTCTCGAACCTTGGTGGGTTGTCATTCTCGTCCAGGACCTGCACGGTAAAGTGTTTTATGGTGGACTGGCTGGGCACCCCACGGTCCTCTGCTATTACAGTCAGGCTGTACTCGGACCTCTTCTCACGGTCCAAAGCAACATCAGTCAGTATCATGTAGTTTTTCTCTTTCTTCTGGAGCCGGAAGTGCCCTTGTCCATGAAGTCTACACGTCACCTCCCCATTCAGCCCTGAGTCTTTGTCATCCACTATCACCAGGGCAACAAATGTGTTCACAGGAGCACCTTCTGATATGTATGCCACCTCCTCGTTTCCTGGTGACATTAAATTGATGCTTATCTCTGGTTTGTTGTCATTCACATCTACAACTTTGATTTTTACCTTACAATGAGCTGGCATTGAATTGGGGCCAAGATCTTGTGCCTGGATATCAATATCAAATGAGTTGGTGGTTTCATAGTCGATCTTTTTCATTAGAGTTAGTTGTCCACTGTCTGAGTTAATTTTAAACGTATCCTGAATTTTGGGAGAAACGTGAGTACTGAAGGAGTAGACTATTTTTCCATTGGTACCCTCGTCGGGGTCTGTGGCATTCAGGTCAATTATCATGGAGCCAATAGGCGAATTTTCCAAAAGATTAATGACATAAGATGGCTTCTCAAACACAGGGTTGTTGTCGTTTGAGTCTGCAATGTTGATTTTAAGGATAGTAGAGCCAGATTTGGGGGGAACGCCCTTATCAGATGCAATTAATTGGAGTTCATAGCTTGACCGTGTCTCTCTGTCCAATTCCCTAAGTACAACAAGCTCCGCATATTTGGCACCGTCAGTACGCGTAAGCACATCGATCATGAAAAACTCCGTAGTAGGGGTCAGAGAGTATGTATGAAGAGAGTTGTCTCCCACATCAGGGTCCGTTGCACTGTCCAAGGGAATCCGTGCGCCTACAGCCGCACTTTCAGAAATCTCAATGGGAATTACTGACCGAGAAAACTGAGGAGCGTTGTCATTGATATCAAGTATTTGTATTTCGACGTGGAACAGCTGTAAATGCTCCGTAGGAAGAGTCAGAACATCAAATTCAATAGAGCAGTTCACATTTTTCTCACATAGTTTTTCTCTGTCTATTTTGGACCTGATGCTTATTTCACCGTCTTGTTCGCGCACAGAGAGTAGGGATGTGCTCCCTCTTTGCATTGCCTTGAAACGCAGGGAAACTGAGCTGGGAAGTTTCGATAAAACATCAGCTACATCCTCTTTTAGTCGAGCAATAACAGTCCCAACCTTCTGTTCCTCGTAAACCTGATACTTGAGTGTCTTACCAGTAACATGATGTGCCAGTGTCATCAAGGCAAGAAGTTTCAATGTTCTGATAAAAATAAAAGCGCCGTTCCCGTTGGTGTCCATTCTTGCAGTTCTTCTCTTTTCATATAACTAACATCGAA
Source organism: Engraulis encrasicolus (assembly GCF_034702125.1). Lineage (NCBI taxonomy): Eukaryota > Metazoa > Chordata > Actinopteri > Clupeiformes > Engraulidae > Engraulis > Engraulis encrasicolus. Next base: position 40,298,988 of record NC_085872.1, on the reverse strand, counting down.
CAGATCGTGTAGTTACGAAAGTTATTTTTTCAAAAGCATTTCACAAAGAGTATCACCCGTGTATAAAAATGTGGGCTAACTCACAATATCTTCTCTTATCTTCTGTTATCCGAAAAGAAATCTGTTGCACGCATCCACTTACGCACAGCGCGCAGGTTGCTGTAGCCTATTTGTATGTGCGCTCGTTGCCGTGTCTCCCACTGTCTGGGTTGCCACTTCAGACTGACTGCCCAAAATAGCCCTGCTCTTTGGGGAGGAAAAAATCGAGATGCTTCTCAGTCTTACTCCGTTAGGACAAAACGCTTCCTAAATCAAGAACTGCCCCTCAGTCCTCTCAGTCAGTGACCATTGAACGCAGACTGGCTATAGATCCATATTAAAGCGACAGTGGGGTTGAGTATGTGAGCGCAGGGGATAGGGGGGCAAACCCCGCCTCTTCGGGTTCACTCTCCCCCTTCTCTCTTCCCTTCTCCCCCTGCCTCACAAAGAGGCAAGACAAATTAACTCAAGGCAAACTTTCACCATGGACGCTTTGCTGGGTATTTGATTATTCACCGCCACGGTCTAAAATGTCTTTGGTCGTTGAATGGGAATAACGACAGTGGCATGCAGCAAATATGCAGTGAAAATTAAACAGGGTCAACTTTCACTTTTCAATATTTTGATGGAGTTACAGTGGCTAAAATAACCTACTTCTGCAGGTGTTGTCATTGACAAGGCAGGTTATTGACACATTTGCACTGTTGAACCTGCATCCCATGGATGTTTATGATTTTTTTATGCATTTATTCAGATTCATCGTAATTCGGCGCCCCATCAATGCTGAATGGAAGACTGAGTCACGCGGGTGGACATTTTTGTCGCCGTGAATAATGTCCCTTTACAAAGCTATGAAAGCCGGTGGAATAGCTGATCCCTTCCAAAAATAATATCCGTGTGAGCTTTTTTAAGATGAACATGCGCAACTTGGACCTTGAAATGCCGGTGCCATCTGGCTAGGGTCGTTGGCACCGAACCCCGGTCACTGTGTCGATTCAGCCCTGAACTAGCGCCTATTCAAAACACCAAGAGCAAAATTAGTTGCTTTTATAGAGCGAAGCAAATCCTATTGCGTTAGCTCACGTTTTGCTCCCTCAGGGAAGACTGATAAAAGATTAAAAGCACGCATCAGAAAACCTTTTCAGGAACACCAATAGATTTATTAACTGCAGATAACATAGCTCTTTATCAGCTTTATGAAACATGTAAACTGGGAAATGGTTGTGCATGGGTACCATCTGAAGCACCATCTTTCTTCTTCTTCTTCTTCTTCTTCTTCTTCTTCTTCTTCTTCTTCTTCTTCTTCTTCTTCTTCTTCTTCAAAAATGAACGAGTTTGGATAGACTATTTGGGTAGTCTAGTCCAACTGCTATAAGACAAATGTGTTGTGAGCCGAGAACGCTTACTATGGCATATGGGCCCCTAAAATTGGGGTGCATGTGCACTGGGAATTAATGCTGAAGGCAAGGATGGCCTAATGCATTTCTTTTGTTTGCACATTTATTCTTTTCATAACCACAGTGTTTGTAAAACGTTTGCATACGCTTTGCCAAATGCATAGTCTCCCGTTTTAACCTTGTTTCATACGGACTGGTGCTGGCTTTAGCGCGGCAGTCACAGAGAGCTGTAATGCAATTATCCTAGCGCGGGACGAAGCGCTAATCACATTGGCAGAACAAAGACGTCAAAGTCCGCCAGAATTTCTACTCATTCGGGGGCTCTGGAATGGCCCCCTCTATTTACTAAGGGAAAAGATGGAGACGCTAAGTAAAAGCAGATGCAAGCTTAATTCCTTTGGACATGGTCTCTCATCAAAAAGGGGCATATATTATGTTTTAAAACTCTTACTTCTTCAAACGTGCGAGTAAATGCAGTAATGATACCAAATGCATTAGTCAAGGAGGGAAGTCGACCTAAAAATAAGCAGGTGTCTGTAATCTGGAGCAGCCTCCATCTTCAGTAAGTCTACAACATGGCCTATTTCCAGAGATCACACAAAAGTTCAGGAAAAGTTAAATGCAGCACAAAAATGCATTGAATACGTTCAGTTGAAACGGAGAGGAAGAATGCAAGGATAGAGAACCGAAGGAAGGGAAGGGACCTATGGTGGTGTAGCCCGAGCTACAACTTTATAACACATAATCATGATGGCGAATAAAGAGCAAGACTATCATTGCAGTGGCTCATCCCGCCCTCCACTATAAAGTCAGGGCATGAATTTAAGGCTGTCATTGATATGCTGCCCTTTGCTCCTTCCAGACAATAGACGTAGCAGGTGGGGGCACAATCGAGATGAGGTTCGGCTCCAGCTGAGGGGGGAAGAGTTCTCCTCCTCCTCCTTTCAGCGGAATGCGCCAAGTCGCTGGACGCAAGAGTCACCGTTGTAAAGGCACGCGAGCATCTGTCGCATCGTCTGCCTGATTATCCTTCATTCAATTAGCTCGACGGTCGAAGTTTTTTGGTCGACGGCCTTTCAGCGAAAGGGCTCCCCAACAAAGCTCATTGTTATTCATCCTTACACCAAAATGGCTTTCTCCAGCATTGGTGGGTTGTCATGGTTTTATGATATGTTAGCTCCAACTGTGGTTAGTGATAAAGAAGGGTGACAAAATGCCTTCGTTCGTGTGATGTATCCAGTGCGCACACTTGCAATTACCATATTGAGGTTTGTGTCGACTTAAGGGCGACAATTTTATTGCAGCGCCATGAAAGAGTTTTTGTTGTAGGTCTACTTAGTAGGCCTATGTGGCTTTCGAGATCAGTTAAGGGAGCTGCAGGGAAACAGTAACACTGTACTGAGTACTGACACAGGCTACTATAAGAATAAGATTACTTTTAACATGATGCCTGACAGTTTTGTGCCTTTCCCAAAACAGTAATCAGAATGTGCTGACTTGTTAGACACGAATAGTGTTTCTGTTTCTGTTTCAGGTTGGACCATAATCACACCATGTCCATAGCAAGGTTTGTGAAATACATCTGTGTTTTTTGTTCTTTATGGTTGTGAAGTAATATGTGACCCACTCATTTCCAACGCCCCCACATTTCACATCCCCGAATACAGTACACACAGCTTTCCATGTTGGAAGTCTATCCACAAGACAAGCAGACCACATGTCTCTTCAGTTTAAAATGGACACTTTTGCACTGCATAGACCAGGAGTATTTAATATATATAAATAAATAAAAAGTATATAAATGTCACTGAGGGCCAGTTTTTCAAATCCCTCCCAGTAAAGGGGCCAAACATGGAATTCATACAGTATTAGGGTTTGCCAACTGTCAATGGAAAAAAATACGGGACACTTCATTGAGATGGGGGTCTGGGGGTCTGGGGGTCCTTCCCCCAAAAATGTTGCCTTTCATAGATGTAATTTCCTGCATTTTAACATCCTGTATCCTGTTTCAGCTCAAAACAGGACCCATACTTTTATTTCTAAATACAGGATGATTCTGTATTTCAAGGAACGGTTGGCAACCCTGTATGTAACCGCATGCAGCACGATGTCCAAGGTGAGGGTGCAAAACAAGCAGAGACTATTTCAGATAATCATTCTCATGTGCATAGGAGAAATATCCCTATCCTGAAGTGTTAGTGATAGCAAATTACACACGGACACTGATAATAATAATAATAATAACAATAATGACTTTACAATAATGGCATTACAAAATGAGATGGGTCAAGAGAATAGGGGAGAAGAGAGGAGGGGGTAGACGTGGAGTTGGGGGGCAGAGTGGTTAAGGACCATAGGCCTCAGAGAATAAGTGTGATTTGAGGTGCTTTTTGAATGTAGCCAGTATGGGGACTTGGCAGATATGGAGAGGTAGACTGTTCCAAAGGGCAGGGGCTCTGTCGCCAAAAGTCTATAGCCTGGACCGGGGGATGACAAGTGGGTAAATGCCAGAGGACCTCCGGGACCTTCATTGGGAATGATGCTGGATGAGATCACAGAGGTACTGGGGAGCAAGAGCATGGAGGGATTTATATGTGAGGAGTTAGGAGTTGGTAGGTAATGCGTGACTTCACTGGGAGTAAGTGTAGTTGCTTGAGTGTAGGGGTAAGTTTGTCCAGTGCTGGAGACCATAAAGGACACCATTACAGTAGTCCAGACGGAGGGTGAGTGTCTGAGTGTCCGCAACAGTGTCTGACAGCGAGGGCTGTAGTCTGCAGATAGCGCACATATTTGTTTTCATTTTGTTTGTTCATTTTTTTAGCTTGTGGAGGGCCAGAACCTTGCCGTCCAAGGGCCACATCTGGCCCCGGTACCACTCTTTGAATAGCCCTGGCATAGGCAGTGAATACATACTGCCTTGCTTTCAGGTAAGACATTTAACATGCAACATGTCACATATAACATAGCCCAAAATGCCCCCGTTTGGGGACTGGTAAGAAAAATTGATGATAATTCCAACATAGGCTTAACAAATTCGGCATGCTGCTTTATTTTATGGTGGGAAAAGGATAGCTATTAGATGCCAACTGGAGATGTCCAACATACCGCATCTAATCCCGCCATAATGTAAATACTTTCCTCAAGGTTTGTTGTGTTGTTGCACACTTAAAGCTATGTGGGGTGGAAGAATGGGTTTGCAGTTGTTCCCCCCCTACTGGTGGTGTATACGTATCCTCTGGTCATAAATCTGTTATGTCAATGCATTTATTTTGAACAGGTTTGCACATTTACTGTAATTATTTGATGTCCTGTGAACTTCAAAGTCGAGTGAGAACAAAGTCTACTCTTTGCATAAAGTTGCATAAAAGATGGAACTAACCTTGACAAGTGGACAAAAGTAAACCAAGTTTTCATTTTGTCACCCTCCTCAAAGTTGAACAAATTAAGTGTGAAGCACGGGCTATTTTTGTCATAGTGAATGAAGACAGACAGGGATGAAACATTGTTGCACCACATTTAGTGTGCTTTAAAGGGATAGGTCGGTATTTTGCATTTGGGACCTTAATTATGGTGTATCATACACTGAGCTACCCACCTGTGTCACTTTTGTTTGATTTGAAGCCTTCCGTGAGATTTTGGGTTTGGCCGATATCCACAAACCACCATACAACGGGAGTCAGCGGGGCACAGACTTAAAATCCAAATTAACATATCACATTCAAGGTAAGAAAGACTATCTGGTCACAGCAGTCAAACACACCAAAATCTCCCCTTGCACAATGTCAATATTGAGCCAGCCCTGTCAACCTTATCAGTGAAATGAACTGATTCGCCAGAGTCAAGCAGCCACAGTGATCCCCATTACCAATAGACCTGGCTGCATCGGCCACAACCCAATCGGCAGACAGATTCCAATATCGTGCACGCTCTCAAATTTGGCACCAAGACGTTGAAAGATGGCCCCGGCATTATCAGACATCCCACATCAGGGCTGTGTGCCCTTCACTTAAGTCTCTGAATCAACAGAGCATAGTGCCATCGCGGCAGCAGCCCTCCCTGTGTGTCTAGGCTGACTAACACAAATACTCCTTGCTTGCAGCATAGGAACACTCCGATGAGACAAATCGGCCTGACATTGATGGTTGCTGAGGTGCCTTGTTTGTTTTGGGGCTGCAAGCAGCAAGCAGTGTTGCCAGATTGGACTGTTTCCCGCCCAATTGGGCTGCTTAGGATGGCCGTGTGTGGATAAAAATGGCATCTAGCAGGAAAACCCGCCCAATTTTTGCCATAGAAATCAATAGAATTGGGCAGGATTTTGTGCTTCTAGGCGGGTTTTGAGCACTTTTTGGGCTGGAAATCATCAGCCTCATCTGGCAACCCTGGCAGCAAGGCTTCAAGAAGAACAGAAGGGACAGTAAAAGAACAACTACTCATGGCACTGGCTGCACGTTGTCATTTGCATTTTTTTCTCTTTTTCTTCTTCACTTATTTCTTCTGTTTTCTGTTTTTCCATTCCGTTGCTGTTATTCGCGCTGTGTATCCCAGTGATCCCTCTGTCCCTGTCACTACCACCCCATCTTTCTTTTCACGCTGTACTGTATCTCTGCCTCCTCAGACTCTCTCTCTTCGTCGTTTACACTTCCTTTCTCTCTATTCTGTACTCACAAGAGGTCACCTTGAACAAAGCAAATAAATAAGCTAAGTCATTTATAAGGCAGGGGGAAAAGCTGTTCTTTTGGAGGCACTATTAAGCAAGGACTGACATGCCCATGATTTGTCCAGCCACTCTGGGTAGTGTTCGTACAGGGGTGTGATTGACACCTAATTTGCCTGAGAGAGATTACTGAAGAAGCATGAGACTATTCGAAAATTGGAATTTGCAGAAAGAGGTCATGCCATGATGTTTTTCATTAAGTCAATGGGTGTGCCAACCAGTCAGCTTTACTCAACAAGTCAGGGTAGCCTATTTATTTTAAAATGGTGTTTTAGGAGAATGGGGCAGAACAAGGAAAAATAAATAAGAACGATTGGGCTGCGTAGTCATTCGTCAGGCAGTTTCTATTAGTTTATGAGCACTTTAAAGGTCCATCAGAGCAAATTTGATCGCCCTTACATATGCACTCAAGCCTCACGTGAGTAGATCATTTACAGAACATGTTGTTAGTCCTTTATATGCTTGGTCTAGATTAGACAATACAACATTCACTCCATTTTCTGTGTCTGCCAACAGCGACTGATTAAGTGTTAAAGTGTGTGTGTGTGTGTGTGTGTGTGTGTGTGTGTGTGTGTGTGTGTGTGTGTGTGTGTGTGTGTGTGTGTGTGTGTGTGTGTGTGTGTGTGTGTGTATGTGTGTGTGTGTGTGTCTGTGTCTGTGTCTGTGTCTGTGTCTGTGTCTGTGTCTGTGTCTGTGTGTGCGTGTGCGTGTGTAAGGGAGACTTGATTTAAAACAACACCACATGCTATAATATGTGGGCATTTGGGCCAACACGCTGGAAAGGGTGAGGCCTTCCAGCGTCCTGCAGCCAGATGCTGGATATTTAGGGGTCCCTCGATGTAGTGCGTTTTAATGTGTGTGCGTGTGTGTGTGTGCACGCGTGTGTGTGCGAGTGCGTGTGTGTGTGTGTGTGTGTGTGTGTGTGTGTGCGTGCGCGCGTGTATGTGTGTGCGAGTGCGCGCGCGTGTGTGTTCGTGTGTGTGTGTGTGTATGTTGGGAGAGGGGGAGGGGAGTCATTCGGAATCCAGGGATTTATGGATGTCCATGCCAGCTGCAGAGCAGAGCCAGTGCCCCAGTGATGCACAGGACTGCTGTTATGGCCTCCCACATATACAACCCATTCCTTGGAAACAACCATGTGTGTCTGCGTATGTGTGTGTTTGTTGCTTGGATTTTATATGGCCTTGAAGTTTGTTGTTAGACGTGTAGTATATTATCAATAAACCAAAAGTCAAGAGACACCGCACACTGCTTACTTTTCTTAACTTTATTTCTTGGAGCGAACAACGCGTTTCGCCCAATGCGTCATCAGGTTCGCTCTAGAGCGAACCTGATGACGCATTGGGCGAAACGCGTTGTTCGCTCCAAGAAATAAAGTTAAGAAAAGTAAGCAGTGTGCGGTGTCTCTTGACTTTTGGTTTATTGATTCACCTCCTCCTGCCTCACACCTGCACCTGCATTGAGGGGCTGTGCACAAGGACTCTCTTGTACTTTGTGTAGTATATTATATTGATTGAGTCTTTGTAAGGCAGTGTGGTGACAAATCATCTGGAGGCAATGAAGAAGCATAATCTCCCAGGTATCGACATCATGGCTAACAATTTAACGCTAAGGAAAGACAAATATTAAAGGGAAAGGGCAGGGCTGGACTGGGAGATTTCTTCAGGCATTTTCCAAGGCCAGACCAGGCCACCATGAAGCAAAAAACAGTAAAGCTTATGATAATACCTACACGCGGCGTTTGGGTGCAATAACTTCAGCCTATGCCATCTTCCCAGTTCCCTGATTAGGTGGGCCTACCTAGGGGCCTACATACACCAAATAGCTACTTAGTAGGCCTACCCCTCTGTACAATATACAGTATATTGCCTAATGCAAGAATCATGACATTAGGATAGGATGGAGATTAATTATTTTCTTGAAAATAAACTTTTAAGCAGGCTAGCACGTTAGAATAACCAGATGAACAGAATACAAATCACTTAAAACTAATACGTCTTGTGTCAAAAACCTTAGTGTGATGTTGGACAGTAATCTTAGTTTCAATGCTCACATCAAAAGCATAAATCAGCTTTGGCATTGTAGGAATATATTGTAGTTAAGATTAAGGATTCTGTATCTAAACAGGATATGGAGAAATTAATCCATGTGTTTATTACCCATCTAGCCTACTTACAGGTCTTCCCAAAAAAGGCACTCAGGCAGGTGCAACTAAAGCAACCTTGGGTTCATTGAAAGGTGCTATATAAAACCAAGTTATTATTGTTTTTAATGTTGGGAAAGTGGAAAACAGCGATCCTAGCGATACGTTCCAACCACCAGGGCGATTGAAACTCCCATAGACGAGTTTTTTTTTTTAAATCCCACAAAGATATGACGCTGAACTAGCACACCAGACACATGTCTCAGCTTACACAATAGGATGAACTAATACCTGTCGAAATCTTGAGTCATTTTTTGCCCTTTTAAGAAAAGTAAAAATTGTGCCAATCTGGTCGGAAAGGAACTACAGCTCCCAGCATGCTGTGCTTCGCGCCTCATTGACAACATAGAGAAACAAACGAACGCAAGTTCTTCGCGTTTCTTCACATTCTTGTAATCCTGTGAGTTCCATATTGGCCTCTTATTACACATATATACATTCGATTAGTTTGGTTTGGTTTTAGCTTCTCTAGTAGATATGATGGCTTCTGTAATGACGAGTAACCACCTCTCTGGCTAATGTTTGGCTATGCTAATGTGGCTGTGCTAATTACATGAAGTAACCACATCACACATGTGAGTCAGTGTAGTTCTGTATTAGCTTTTTTAAGAATATTAAAATCAATTCAGATCAGTTAAAAACCGAACATTTTACCACCTGAATCGATCAAACGGGCCAACATGCATATTATGACAGCCACTGCTCCTACTTCATCGTCAGGACTGAGATGTAATTTTTTAAAGAAAACAACCATTCATTTGATGCAGAGGCTTGGAATGTTGCCAGCAGGGGGCGATGAGATTACTTTCCCTCCCAATAGGAAGTAAAAGGGGCGCGTCTTTATATTTACCATCATGCACCACACCATTTTTGTTTGCAAATTCTTCATAAACATGATAAAAAACACACCAAATGAAACCAGATAATTTTGTTTTTACTTAAATTGCACTTCTGTACTATATTTTAACTGTGTTGTAGGAATTTTAATTTTTGAAAAATGACTGAACATAGTACAGTACATGTACATACTGTAAATGTACCCACCACAATAAAATTGCCTGTCACTAGTTAACAGTGTATATATAGGGAGAATCCACTGAAAAATCATATAGTTTTGGTGTAATACAATTCCTTCTTTACACCTCAGCAGTGTGTATGTTGCAGATTGTGGCCTGCAAGACAAGTACTGTGGCCTACTACGTATGTAACGGATTTGGTCTGAATAAAAAAATAATAAATACACGTCAGGCCACCGGGCATTTGCCCGGTATGCCCTATGGCCAGTCCAGCGGTGGCTACATCCTCTTATAGTCGAGCAATAACAGTCCCAACCCTTTGTTCCTCGTAAACCTGATAATTGAGTGTCTTACCACTAACATGATGTGCCAGTGTCATCAAGGCAAGAAGTTTCAATGTTCTAATAAAAATAAAAGCACCATTCCCGTTGGTATCCATTCTTGCAGTTCTTCTCTTTTAGCATTCGTTCCTATAACTAACATCGAACAGATCGTGTAGTTACGAAAGTTATTGTTTCAAAAGCATTTCACAAAGATTATCACTGTGTATAAAAATGTGAGCAAACTCACAATATGTTCTCTGTTATCCAAAAAGAAATCTGTTGCACACACTTACTGAGTTGCCACTTCAGACTGACTGCCCCAAATAGCTCTGCTCCTCGGGGAGGAAAAAAATCGAGATGCTTCTCAGCCTTGCTCCGTGAAGACAAAACGCTTCCTAAATCAAGAACTGCCCCTCAGCCCTCTAAGTAAAGTCAGTGACCATTGAACACAGACTGGCTATAGATCCATATTAAAGCAAAGAAAGGTATTAAAGGAAAAGGGTAAAGTAGTAGGAAAATGAGGAAAGCATAAAAAGGACAGTGTTAATAATTTTACTTCTTTCCACCGCATTCCCTCAGATCATGTGGCTACGTATTTGCTCAATTGCATTACATTTCTCTACTGTACATATTTCAATAGGCCCATTATTTCCCATTTACTAATACATTGAAAAAAATGTTAATGCCCATACAGTGGTATGGTACATATACGTATGTACAGTATATTTCTTATGTAAACTATGATCCACAATTCCACACTAGTCTTCTCTCTGTCTTATTTGTAGAGAGGTTAACCAAGCCAGTGTGAACTGCACAGATCATATAACTCAACAAAGTTAATTTCAGGGATTGTTATTAAAGGAAAGGAGCTGTTTTTGGATGAACAATAGCAATGTTCTATCTATGACATGATGTGGGGGCACAAACATAAAACAGATTTAATTTGGAAGAGATTGGTGGTTAAATTCTTGGCAAAAAGGGAGGAAGAATGACTGTTATATGACTTGTTACAGAGATGTTCTGTCCTTGCTTTTCAATCAGTCAACAATCCATCACACTTCACCAGATTTACAAGAGTAGTCAGGCATTGTGTTCTGAAATGTATTGAGACAGTGCCATGAAAGGAAGAAGAAGAGATTTTAACATCATTCATTCATTCATTCATTCATTCATTCATTCATTCATTCATTCATTCATTCATTCATTCATTCATTCATTCATTCATTCATACATACAATAGGCCCCTACATTATTATTATTACATTACATTACAGCTGATGCCTTTTTTATCCAAAGTGACTCAGACTTATTTTAAGTATTGGTTACAGTCCCTGCAGCAGTGTCGGTTTAGGTGCCTTGCTCAAGGACACCTCAGCCATGGAGTGTGGTGGGGAGTGGTAAGGGTGGGATCCGAACCTGCTATCTTCTGACATAAAGCCCATTTTTAACCAATAAGCCACTGCTGCCCCATACATACATAGGCCTACATACATACATACATACATACATACATACATACATACATACATACATACATACATACATACATACATACATACATACATACATACATACATACATACATACATACATACATACATAAATATATAGGCCCCATATAAACAACACTAAGAGACAAACAATCTGGGATTAACATAAAACTGTAATTTGCCCCATCTAACAGAGCGAAAGAGGGAATAAAAACATGTTTGCTGGGAAGAACTTTAAAAAGAAGCTCTCTTCCAAGACATGCAACCAGTCATCCGGCATCATCTTGAATGGGTATTGCTCTGAATTGCATATTGATGACTTTACTAACGAGCAATTAATTCAAATTAGAGCTAGCCTGCGCTGAATAAACAGAGCTTTCGCAAATTCATCTCTGGTTCTGAGACTACGTCGAGTACGTGCCCAGGATGTTTACCATGCCCCGGAGTAGTGGTAGATGAATGAGCACACAGTGAATGCCTCATCACACGGTGGAAGGCAAGCATGTGCTTGTAAGTTGTTAAGTGAAAGACAGAGAGAGAGAGAGGAACCTCGGTGCGCCTCTGCCTGGCAGTAGACATCTAAGACAGCACTCTGGATCTCTTGGTAACGTGTGCCATGTTGTCAGCAGTTCACAGGGACTGCCATTACTATGTACTATCTTATGAAAACATCACACAGCATCTCTGATGTTTTATTCTAGCATGTTGTCAATGATAGTCTATTCTATAAACAGCGCTGTGAACTGAGCAGGCAGCGCGCTGTATGCCTTAACTGCAGCACTACTGTAGATCAGATGGTGGCACAGGTGGTGCTATCCCACCATTGGGAAGTTTGAGTGAACGCAAATTCTGTGCACCCTCTACACACTTAACTCATCTTGTGTTATCACTGCATGTTATATCATGTATGTTTACAAAAGACCATACATACGAGTGAATTAGTGAGAAAATTGCAACCCAGTGCTACTTTACTCTAAGGAGGTAAAACAAACTTATAAGGATAAGACTGGCTTGTAAGGATGGCAATCGGATGTGTCTAACAGCCAATCAAACAGGGTGCAGACTTTATACAAGAAAGAACAGTAGCACCTTCCCTCATAATCACAGGTGGCATCTGGTACAATGAGAACCAATAATTTGCCTCCTTTTCCCACCTTTTTTCCAAGATTGAAAAAGGCCCTGTATCCTCTTAAATCACTGGCCGTCCTTTGCAACATGAAAACTACCTCTAATGATCACTCTCTCCCCCATTTCTTTCTTTCTTTCTTTCTTTCTTTCTTTCTTTCTTTCTTTCTTTCTTTCTTTCTTTCTTTCTTTCCTTCCTTACTTCTCTCTCTCTCTCTCTTTCTCTCTCTCCCCCTTTCAGAAACTTTTTCGAGGCAATGGCCTACTCAGTGCGGCAGGTTTAATTTGTCTCTCCTCTCTCTGCTCGTTTAATTAAAGCAGGGGGCTTCTAATCACATCCTCAGCAGGCAAGCTCTCTATAATGACTTGGAAAGGGAGATCTTTACCTCCCACAAAGCGGGAGGAAAACACAGAGATGTGGAGCCTCGGAGCGGGAGAGAGACTTTAAAATGAGCTATCTATCATGGCTCAGTATTCCTCTGTCCTCTCCTCTGTTGTCCCTGCTCAAGAGGCTGAAAAGCCTTTTATTATTCAAAGGGGTTATGAGGTCATGGGGTCGTTACGGGAACCTTACAAAGGGACCCTGTCACCATCGACCCAGTCACAACGTGTGTCACAAAACAGCAATCCACATCAGCCAATTAGCATATTCAGGCGCCTTGACTACTGCTTGGAGTGGCTCATGCAGCTATTGGATATGTGCAGTGCTAATCTTGTTCTCATAGGTAAAAAGAATGCAAGCGCACTGTGAATTTATGCATAAGAAATAGATGACAGACACTGTGCATCATATGAAAATATTATGCGAGGTAATTTCCCATTTATGTTAAACAGGAAACACAGCTCCAGGCTAACATCCACAGCAGTGCGATTCATAATATTTGTTGTCAGGAGTGTGCTGTATGTGGCCCTGGAAGCCAAAGCCTTCGCTTTGACCTCCCCTGAGTCAGGTATAGGTGATCCCAGAGTGTTAATGAAAAAAGGGGCCCGGCTATCAGGCAGCAGCATCTCTTGGCAGGGACACCAATGGCAGCACTGATGAAATTGCTATCGGCCACCGGCATCTGCCGAGGCAGGGCTGTCACTCTGTTAGTGCTGAAATGCCACAAGTGGAGCAGAGCTAGGTGGGAGGGAAAGACTGATAACAAAATGGTGTCATATCAGCATCTATCTTATCAGCTACAGGCCTGCATCAGGGCAGGCTAATTGGAAAAGGCACAGATGAATGCCGGCAAACTGCGGGTAATGGAGGGGTGGGGACAGAGGGTGGAAGCAATGCTGGTGAAAGAGGTATATACAAGTTAATCTCGAGGGAGTTTTTCTTGTTATTTCAGTGATCACCGCAGTGAAGGTTCTGCCCCCTTTTCGCCCAAACTTATTGTGTCATGTCTTCAGGTCTACCTTTCTTACACTATCAGTTGTTCAAAACAACTTAATAACATAAGACCTGATCTGCCAAGCAGAAATGCCAAGCCGAAGGTTTCCCTTGTCAGCCCACCTGGTTATGTGCTCTTATTTGTCTTTTCCCACATTCCAATGTCTCCTTTTCTGTTTGGGAGGCACTCAAATTGACAAGGTGCCACATTCAGGGTATGCGAACTGTGGCATTTGGGGCAATGGTGTGACAGCAACAACTGAACAGTAGCCATCACCTGTCGTCTGTCTTATTAAACAAAGGAAAAGGTTATTCTCACAGTGTTACACAGTAAGGGCATCTAGCATTCGTTTTACTGAGACTGTTTTTGTCTGGTGCTTGCTAGGTCTCCAAAGGCTAAAAAGCTGTCAATAATTTCATTAATGTTTATAGACCAGATCCATATTTTCAAAATCGGAAATGTCTTTTCTGCTTCTCAATATGTTGGATGATGTGCCTCAAGGCAATAAACAGCGGAAGGCTTAAATTGAACAGACAACAAGATAGCCATATGAAATACTCAAATGGCAAGAATGAAAATGAAGAATAATGGGTAATTCGTTATTTCCAGCTGCGTGTTGTCTAGGTCAGTAGCCATGCTTTTACGGAGATAGTGCCTTTCATCATTGACATCAGGCCTATACACACTTTAGAGATAGTGCCTTTCATCATTGACATCAGGCCTATACACACTATACACACTTTTCTTCCCCCATACATTAGGTACAATTCACGTGACACACTGTAAAATACTCAAATGGCAAGAATGAAAATGAAGAATTATGGGTAATTCGTTATTTCCAGCTACGTGTTGTCTAGGTCAGTAGCCATGCTTTTACGGAGATAGTGCCTTTCATCATTGACATCAGGCCTATACACACTTTTCTTCCCCCATACCTTAGGTACAATTCACGTGACACACTGAATAGTGATTCACTGGTAAATTAACACATTTAGAAGACCAAACTCGAATAGACAGCATAGCCATTGTAAACTGTCATTCTTTACATGTACAGGTTGTTTTTGTGCCTGCCTTCTTTGGAGCAGAAGGCTGCTGTGCAGTCAGGTGGAAGGTGGTAATTTTCTTTGGCAAGTCCTTTTCCGACTCTGCTCACCTTCATTTGAACTACACACACTGGAGAAAGAAGGGGCTGGTGAAAAGTGTGTCAGTAAAGCATTTAGCTGTGCTCATTATCTATAGCTGTTTTCCACCTCCTGCTTTAGCAGCTCTCAGAGACAGGATGTGAGAATAGGCACAAAAAAAATCCCACTCTTTTGAGCATTTAAACCTTATTCTCACCTCTGATTTTAGTGCCAAAGGCTACAGGAAAGAGAAAAAACATTGTGGGCTGTGAGATGTTGAGTTTTGATCTAAGATGACTTAATTAGGTCAGGATCTTGCCTGTTCAGGGAACGTTTTTTTTCTCGTTCCCATCCTCGCTTTGTCTCTCCCCTCCTGTCTGTATTGTTTGCCCCTGGGTTACACTCTGACCTGTACAGAGATGCGCAGCTAGCAGGTTGCACCAGTACCTTGCCTGCAGTCTTCAGAGCTCGGCTTAGTCACTCCCTTATCCGGGTGATAATATCAAACATTCATTTCAAATTATGTGAAGACAAATGTATCCAGACTTGACATCAGGCCTGCAGGTTGGAGGCTTACTCACCTTGTTACAGCTGTGTAACACAATCATCAGCCTGTGTGGCATCCGAGAGACATCTGGCCCTGGATACTACACATGCACGAGTGTGATAGATATGGGAGAGATATGATGTTAGATTTCTGAAAACCATTCTTTCCTTCCTTCTTTCTTTCTTTCTTTCTTTCTTTCTTTCTTTCTTTCTTTCTTTCTTTCTTTCTTTCTTTCTTTCTTTCTTTCTTTCTTTATGTTTTTTGCCTAGATTTCTCCAGTTTCTGATACTAGTTTCAAAAGCATGTGTCACATATTACCTATCTCTCTCTCTCTCTCTCTCTCTCTCTCTCTCTCTCTCTCTCTGTCTCTCTCTCTCTCTCTCTGTCTCTGCACGCATAGGGCATGGTGTGGAGGAGGGAAAAGCTGGTGAACATCTTGAACATTGAGCAGCGAAGCCACACTAAGGTGGCCTTCATAAGGGTCTGCACAGATTACATGAAGGCAATTACGGTGACAGATGAGCCATTTTTTCAAACCTGACTGATGCCTATGCGGGACGGAAAATGGCTCCAAATCCCCCAGCGCGAGCCGATAAGCCCTGAGACAAAAAAACCCTATACCTCCCTGCCTCTCTGTCCTGCTCTCCCTTTTTTTCCAGCCCTTCTCCCTTCACTCTCATCCTTTCTTCCTCTCTGCAGGGCACTACCAGGCAA
>NC_085872.1:40250423-40280423 GCF_034702125.1 Engraulis encrasicolus | reverse complement strand
ATGTTGATGCGTATAAAGTACATAGTATGACACAAAAGGCCAACCTCAATACGAGACTTGGGTGAAATGCCTTGTGAAGATCAGTGGACCAAGAAAGCCCTGTGTCTGATATAAAGTTGCTACGTGAGTATTGATGGAATTCTTATCGACATTTGAGTGTGTCAAGTGTCTTTGCTTGTGCTCTTAATTTAATGTGCATTGCTTGAAAACCTTCATTCAGCGCAATAATTACTTTTTTTTCGTGGCTCTCTGGTCAACCTAGCAGTTAGTGAAATACTGCACATTTGTAAGCTAGTGATTCTAAAAGGAACAGGTCGATTCATTCATGCTTCATACCAGGAAACTTGAAAATATTCTGTTTAATTCCCCCCCTGGTCCAAGAAGAAAGTCAATCTGAGTCATGATTCGTATGTGACAAAGATACTCTAAAATCACATTTTGGAATGGTGTAATATGTCCAAATAGTAAGAAAAGCTATGTGAAATGGCCACATGGGTCAAAATAACTGTGCAAGAACAAGGAACATTTAATTTATCAAGTCTCCTCCTTTAGACAGCTATTGTGACTATGTGTTAGCCTATCTCACATAAGTTTTATAGGAACATTCTTGAGCTATTAATTTTCAGATGTCTATATAGTATAACTAATATGCTGCTCATTGGTTTCACAAGCGTTTTAATGTGTTCTCTCAAGTCCCAGAGGAGAGCAGGCTTGACTTCTTACCTTCCGCTTTTTGCTGTTCCCCTGCACTTGACAAATCACCCACCATCTGGAGGCTTTAATGATGATAAACATTCTTCTTATAGTTTTTAAATACAAAGCAAGATGCTGAGAGAAAGAAGAGGCACTTAAGATTTTAGAACAGCCTGTTACTGTTAGAACTTTACAGCCTTAATTGGTGAACTGTCTTTCACCTTCATAACTGCATTCAAAAATACCCTTTCCTTCAATTTCCCTTAGTTGGTAAATGTCAAGCGTTTATGGGTTTTGTGGGGCACTTACAGTGCTATATGTCCACATAATGGGAAGGCACAACATGAGGTGGAGTGTGTACAGAAAAGCACTTACGCGCATCACAATACATGAAGCACTAGTTATCAAAATGTGATTATGCTCTTTGTCTGGAGCACTTGGTCAGCACAACTTCTGCTTTCCCCCTCCTAATCCTTTGTGTTTCATGGTCCCCTTTTTATCCTAAAAATGGATGCCGAAATAATGAACGTCAGGAGACAAGGCAAAGAAAAAGCTCCCCCACTTTTGTTTCCGTCCAAGGAGACACAATTAAAGGGCCCACCTCCAAATGGGGTGCTCTCAGTGTAGTTTTGTTCGTGCCGAATGCCTTGCTTCTCTCACTCGCTGCCTATTACTTCCAGAGGCCCGAACAGGCTGCCTGCCTGACGCGCTTTCCCTCTCAGTGGGCTCTGGCCTCCGGCACAGTTTGCGAGAGAGGTACCATGAAATATGACATTTCCTCATGGCAGCTCTCTCTGTGTGGTTTTTAGATTAAAGTATATCCAAGCCTAGCATGTTCTTCTGCAGCATGACCATAAAATAACTTTTGTTGTGCGTTTTGTGTGTGTGTGTGTGTGTGTGTGTGTGTGTGTGTGTGTGTGTGTGTGTGTGTGTGTGTGTGTGTGTGTGTGTGTGTGTGTGTGTGTGTGTGTGTGTGTGTGTGTGTGTGTGTGTGTGTGTGTGTGTGTGTGTGTGTGTGTGTGTGTGTGTGTGTGTGTGTGTAAGTACATAATACATTGGGGAAAATATAGCTTTTTGTTCCACTTTTTTAAAACGTACTGACTGAGAAGGAAATTCTCAGCCTTTCTAAAAATAGACATCATGACTCATGACGATTGTGTGTGTGTGTGTGTGTGTGTGTGCGTGTGTGCGTGCGTGTGTGTGTGTGTGTGTGTGTGTGTGTGTGTGTGTGTGTGTGTGTGTGTGTGTGTGTGTGTGTGCGTGTGTGTGTGTGTGTGCATACGTGCGTGCGTGCGTGTGTGTGCGTACGTGTGTGCGCACATGTGTGAGTGTTTGTGTTCAGAGAAGCATATTTATTTTTGTATACGGGTATGTATATGGGTATGGGGGCATCAACTGTGGTTTTTATGTCTTCGTAAAAGCTTTGGTGGTTATCACTGGGAGCTTCTGGGATGGCTTCATTTCAGGAAGTCCCATGACCCCTGGGTGTCAGCTCCCCGATGGGGAGAAAAACAGCCCTCAGTGGTGGCCATGCACCCTGGTAAGGGATGGACCCACGCTTGTGTGAGCTCCAGGAAACACGTCTCCAGACCAACATTTTGTCTCACACTCACACAGAGTCACTCACAGATGTTTTGGGGTTTTTTTCTTCTTCAGTCTAAAGTACTATGTTATGAGGGACCCGAACTGGTGTGGTGTGGACAATTTCCTGTCAGCTTTGTTGACCATAAAAAGTGTAGTAAGTGCTACGAACTATGTTGAATATAAACAGGATGTGAACATTGCAGTTTTCTTCTCCAGCATGTTGTAATGGTTGTGGGTCTCTCTTAACCCGCTTAAGACGCAGCATTATAAATGAGCTATTACCAGAATGGCAATGACCAAGTCGTAATGTATTACTAAAGGTCCCGTGCTCATAGTAGTGTAGTACTATAGTAGTTAACTTTCAATGTCTATTACAGCGTGCCACAGGAGGTACGGTGTGCATTAAGGGGCTACACCTTGTTAGCATCAAACAAGGGTTCCTGTTCCTATCTTCAATTGATAGCAGAGTATCCCAACATATTTTGAGACAGGGTGGGGGTTAACATGACACTTTGTGATGTGGTAAACTTACAGGTGTATTAACACTTTGAATAAAATTGGGGTTTGGGTAAATATAGTGGTTTACTGTAATCAAGTTTGTGGAGGAATAGTGGAGTGACATGTTGGTAGTTTAGCTGATATCAACTGGACTTCTTGACACTTTGTGTTATTCCTCAAATGAAAAGCCAATCAGTTTCCATGTTTTTTTGTCTTTAGACCTTATTAGTGACAGGACAGTAGAGGGAGAGACGGAAAACGTTTCGGGGAGAGAGACGGGGGAAGGATCGGCAAATGGCCTGTGCTGGAATCGAACCTGGGTCGTCGGCACAGCAACCCAGGGCCCACGGTAGGGCCAGTATCAATCAATCAAGAGTTTATTGTCATTGTCAAAAAGGCAACGAAATTGTGTTTCGGGTACAATACTTAGTAGCAGCAAAAAAACTAATACAAAGTTTAGTACTCCTGGGACCGCTGCGCACTGCGCGCATCCACCATGTATCCAGTATCCATGTATTGTTCACAGACAGGTTCATATACAGTACACACAAACCTGCAGCAGGACTGAGCAAACAATATGAGTGTATTCCTCCCTCAACACCCTCTGCCTAAGCACTCCAAGCTCTTGGTCTGACCTCCCGACCTTTTCTCCACGATGGCACCATGGCAACAAACATAGTGAATTCCTCAGCTTTGGCATCTATTCCACATTGTTTCTTCATTTTCCCACAAGGGAAGTGGGTACTCCTCAAAACAAAAGAAATGCATACTGTATATAGTATATATATGAAGATCATGTTTTTCTAATTTCTAATTTCTAAGAATATATCACACAAATATAGCACAGTGCATCACACGCATCTGTTGGGAATTCTTAGCCTCTCCTCCGGTAGGAAGATATGTAAACTGCATAGTGTTCCGGTTAATGGCCACCTAGTCACACCCACCTGAGTGATGAAGGGACCTGACATAAGTAGTAAACACACTCATTAATCCCCCTGATAGTGGAAGTGTGCGCGTGCATGTGTCTCCGTCTGTGTGTGTGTGTGTGTGTGTGTGTGTGTGTGTGTGTGTGTGTGTGTGTGTGTGTGTGTGTGTGTGTGTGTGTGTGTGTGTGTGTGTGTGTGTGTGTGTGTATGTGTGTGTTCTTTAAAGCATCTCTGTACCTGTGTTTGTATGCACTTTGTGTACGTGTGTTTGTGTGTGTGTGTGTGTGTTGTGTGTGTGTGTTCTCTTTAAAGCATCTCTGTGTGTACCTGTGTTTGTATGCACTTTGTGTGTGTGTGTGTTTGTATGCACTTTGTGTGTGTGTGTGTGTTTGTATGCACTTTGTGTGTGTGCGTATGTTCATGTTCATGGTTGTGGTGGGGTTGAGTGGAGACGGGGAGAAAACGTGGAAAGAGTCTCAGTATTGAAATGTCTGTATTTTCCAAGTAAATACTAATTTAAATATCGTGATGTAAAAAGTGCATTAAAGTGATAAGGTATAGCAATCATTTATGACACTGTAGGTCCTGGGCTTAGTGATGAGTTTGACGTCAACTGAATATCCTCTGCAGAAGAAAGAGGGAAAATCTAATTATAAAAAACCTTCTCAATTTACTGACAGATTTTACCAAAACATGCAAGGGGACGAGATTTTTTTTTGCACACCATGGTTTCTCAGTTCTAACACAGGGGAGTGAACGCCCAATGAAATCACTAAGTGAAACATTACATAGCCCAGGAATGCCATTATTCGGGGCCTCATGCTGACTCTGGCTGGCCCTTGTTCCAAGATACATCACTTCTGCCTCAAATAACATAAGCAGCCGCTCAAAGAAAAACACATCCACCCTTTTCATAGAGCCTCCCCGCAACCCCCTGCTAAGACAACACGTCGGCCTTCGTTATAACCTAGAGAAGATGTTAGGTGCAGAGGACCTGGCTCTTGCTAAGGGGGCAATGGGTTCTGCAACATGTATGAGGAAAAGATGGAATAAAACTCCTTCTTTTGAAATCTCAGGTTAACATTTACCCCATGTTTACATTTTCTATATGAAATCTGCTGTCAGAATCTGGGGCAAACACATAGAGAGAGTAGAGAGTAGACTTTTATTGTCACTATATAAATATAGCGAGATTATGTTTAGTAGCAACCCATGCCCACAAAATAAAAGATATATTAACAGTAAATAAATGATATATAAAAATCCATAAAAATCCATGTGCATCTCACAGTATCGATAGTCCTGAAGTATTGAGGGGGGGCAGGTGACGTCTTGAGTTCAAGAGTCTAATGGCAGTAGGGTAAAAGCTGTCCTTCATTCTCATAGTGCGGGCACGCAAAGTCCTAAAGCGCCTGCCAGATGGTAGCATGGTGAAGAGCCTGTGACCAGGGTGTGTGTGATCTTTAAGGATGTTTAATGCTTAATGTTTAATGCCCCTGAATACCATGAATGCTTTCCTGTTTTTTTAAAAAGGTAGCATGCATGAAGATGTTGATAAGAACTTGCCATCACTGAAGTAGCAAGAAAATGAATAACACACTGCATAGTATAAGCATTAAAATAGTGCACTGTACAATCATATGTTTATGAGACATGCTTACGAATGCACGACATGCTTATGAGTGCTTTTAAAATTCAGACATCACAAATTCATGTTGGGCACAGCATAAATTGTGTGTATGTATGGTTCCGGTCTGAGATTGGCTTTAGTGTTGCATCCTTGCTTTCCCACTTTGTCAGGTGTTAGCCCACGGCGCTGAATGCCTCGCTTTTGAATAAATAAAGCAACCCCCCGTGGTCACCGGCACGCGCCCACCTCTGCCATGCGCATGCAACACATGCGCCCATCCCCCGCCTGTGCTGACGGTACCTGTTGATAATGCCTGTCTCACTGCCCGTTTCAGACAGACAGGTTTCCACAGACAGTGCCCGAGGGCCAGAAACAACACTGTTCAACTCCAGCAGAAAGTGAGACAGGCACGAGTGTTGGAGTTCGGAATTGAGATGGGGGGGAGGGGAGGGCAAGGAGGGTTGTCAGGAAACAGAGGAATAGGAAGTGACAGGTGCGCTCAAAGAGAGAAATTGTGACTGAAGGTGAGGAAAGGAAGAAAGAGGGAGGGACAGACAGGGAACCTCAAAGAGGAAAAGAAAGAGCAGGAAAACTGACACCTCTTTGGAAACAAAGAAGACAGAGAGAGAGAGAGAGAGAGAGAGAGAGAGAGAGAGAGAGAGAGAGAGAGAGAGAGAGAGAGAGAGAGAGAGAGAGAGAGAGAGAGAGAGAGAGAGAGCGAAAAAGATAGGTAATATGTGACACATGCTTTTGAAACTATCAGAAACTGGAGAAATCTAGGCAAAAAACATAAAGAAAGAAAGAAAGAAAGAAGGAAGGAAAGAAAGGTTTTCACAAATTCTCTCATTTTCTTTGACTTCTGCTCCAACTACACTAGCCAGAGAGATCTTGACTGGCCACACCAAACCATTAACCCTTCAGAAAGTCACCAGAGACACTTCTCTTCATGTTCATGACAGGACAGGAGTAAAAAAAAAAATCTCATGTGCTCGGTATATTTGGGCAATCCTCTCCTGTCAATCATAGGCTAGAGTCTGGCTTCAAAGATAAGATATCCTCATACACCTTAGTCCTATCGGTCTCTATCAAATCTTGGAGAAGCTGTCGCACCACTGATTACATCATGTGGAGGAGCTTTCCGGCTGAGTTCCCACTATTATGCATGGACCAAAAAAAATATCGTACAAAACTCAAAAACAAAATTCTCTGTGGGATGCTTTAAGGACAGATGAGTGATCCATTAGTGTTGAAGTCAGATGTACGCCATCAGTACGAACAGGAAATATCTTGGCATGAAAAGACCTATTTTTTACCTGATGAAACATCAAGGCTCCATGGAAGCTGTGACACCATAGACATTAAAAGAAAGAAATGAATGCACTGAAATGAAAAAAGACCATCTGAAATAGGACTCAGGAAGCTCAGGCGTGGTATATGGGATAGTTTGGGCTATTGATGTGTGTTTGAAAGGAATAATTTTCTCATTTCATCAAGTGCTCGTCTGCTGGGTATATTGCATATGCCTATTGTACGTCTCTCTTTGTGATTACTCCAGTCTGTCACACTTACACTACCAGATACAATGTGACCCTCAGAGTCATAGAGACACAAAGTCAATTAAAGCTTTGAAAGCATAAAATAGCTTAGATAAAAATGCTAATTCATTTTCAAGCAAGCATGACAAGCAGTGCAATGAATCATTCTAAATGTGGAAAAGGTAATGGTTTTGAATCCCAGAATTGATTACATGTGCAGCTGTTTATAATCTCAAGAACTGAAGCTGAATAGGTCAACAAATCTATAAAATTACATCAGGCCGTACACCAAACAAACAAGCAAAGTGTGTTCTTGCTTTGAAAAAAAAATCAAGATTTCGTTTGTGCCTCTTAAAAGCATTAACATGTCTTATACCAAATCAGGGGTGAATTTCTCAAAACCAAAATTGCTTACTACATTAGCTACTTTGTTGTTTTCAATGCATTTTCCCATTGGCAACTACTGAAGTTGCTAACAGGCTAACAACTTCTCTTTTGAGAAACCCACCCCAGGCAGGTGTGCTGAAACCTAATTATTCTTGCCTGGCTCTCCCAGGAGAGCTAGTCTTTACCGGCAGATTAATTAAAGGAGTGCATCAAACACAAATGGATCGAAAACATGAACACTGGAGATGCATTTTAAGTTTCTGCTGAAAGACTCTTGGTTTGTTGATATTTAAGATCAACAGGCAATTCAATTACCCTCTCTTCTAACTAAGCATCTATGTAAAGTAGCATCTCATTTCAACTGATTATGACTCATTCCAAACCACTGTGTTTCTACTCACAGGTTTGAAAATGATATGTCCCTCCTGAGAGTATGCAATTCATGGGCACATTCATTCTAGTAGTCAGTTTGACCAGAATGCTATAGGGTGTTAACAACAATTATTAGAAACAAGCAAACAAATTCTACAAATGCCAAGATCCTATTCAGCATCTCAGGTATACTGCTTGTGTATTTGCACTTGCGTGCCGGTACTTGTACTCATTATCACATATGAGTAAATCATGCCCCTCGACAAAGTCGGTCTATGACGTTTGAGGTATATGGCCAAAAAATAGAAAACACACATTTGGGTTCGAAGAAATAATCAGTTCAATTAGGCTCAAAATGGTGCTGGGAGCGGCTGCCTCGCAGGGCAGGGCAGAGCAGAGCCCATGCTTTACGGCCTCTCTCCTGTGTCTTACACTGCTGACCTCCATTACGCGCTCTCAGTGGAGTGTCTCATGGCGAAGGTCACTCGTAAAATCGTGATCTACAGGCTCTTTTGCTGGAGCTCTGGAGAGAGCGGTCTCTGGAGAGCCCAGGAGTTATGGCCCTTGCTCCCCGTGGAGCGCACTGCACTGAATTACTATAGGAGTTGAGCTATGCCCCCCATGCACCTTCCATCCCCCCCTCCCCTCAACAGCAGAAGGTAGACCTGGTCATTATAGCTTCTTAATGAAGAATACTGAGCATAAAAAGAGAATTTTACCATCGGTTCTTTTGTCACTGTGTTAGGAGGCTGGTGTTGCATGCAAATTAAGCTGTTTATGTTTTGCTGTTGTCTTTGAAACACTGGATAGACTTGATATTCACAGTAGAAGAAGTGTACAGGCTGAGATGACAGAAAGGGATAGCAGTCTTCGTTTACTGTGCAGAGGGAAGTAACAAACTCCTAGAATAATCACGTGTACTGCTTTGATTCACATGACTGAATATGTGTATAACATCAATAAGTATGCAGGCGTTCTATTGAGGGTAAAATAACCTTTATTTGTATAATCTAATCACAAGTTGTAGCAAGGGTTTTCATTCTCATTCACATTGTCAATCTCTTTATTCCCACAAATCCATCAACGTTGTAGGATTTTGTAAATGTTTTGAAAAAGATGGAAAGAAGTTTTATTTATGTACAGCATTTTTCATCTCATCCACATTAGAGTGACACAGTGACCAAATATTTAAACAACTTAATGTTGTCTTTACACTCCCTTAAATATCTCATAACTCCATCCAAGAAATCTCGCACTCACTCCGTCGGGGCTGTGAGAAAAGCGTAGTGCACAGGAAGTGAGGCGTTAGGCTTTGTTTATTTATACTCGTGCTGTCGAAAAGCAAGGACCACATCTGGAGTCTATTACACTGCCCGGATACCAGCCTACATCGCCAGCCCGAGGCCACCATTTCCACGGAACACTTCTCTCCTCTGGTCCTGATATCATCTCTCACACACACACATACACACACATATACACACACACACACACACACACACACACACACACACACACACACACACACACACACACACACACACACACACACACACACACACACACACACACACACACACACACACACACACACACACACACACACGCTTTATCTTAATTCTTGAGGCACTATCTAAAAGTGCTCTCCATACAACACGGCCAATCTGATAACAGCTGCAGTGCACAATTAGCGCTTAAGGACTGGCCCTATTAGTTGTGAAGTGTATCAGTGTGATTATAAGTGGGGCTGCGAGCAATTCCTTCAGGACTGGCCCTGATTAAGTCTTTGGGGCTGTGGGAAGTTTGAGGGGGAGTGCAGCACATGGGTTTGGAATGGGAGTCAGGTCCCAGAAGGACATGCCAGGTCACTGAGTGTGATAAATACTCAGCGCTTTGTGGTAACGTCCCAACAGGAAGTATATGAGCAACGTTTCATATTTTTGTAAGCAAGGCACAAATACTTAGATTTTCAAATATCTGTATTTACGTCACTCATTTTTTTACTTCACTTAAAACTACTTTTCACTCTGCCCCTGAAATTATATCTCATAGCCTATATATTATGAAACAAAACAGCCATGGATTCTGTGTAAGTCATTGGACATTATTGATGGTACCAACTGCTGAAATTCATTTTTGATACTGGAGACTGCTTATCAGACCTTGTCAGGAGGAGTCTCTTTAAATTCTTTACATTGAGTCCGTCATCCCCCATAGAGTTCCCTACTACAGCCTCTTCCACATTTATGATTCATAAGTGATTTTTCATGGCAACATGAATATCAAATGGCTTTATAAATGATGGATGACCTCCAAGATGTCAACATGGAGGGTGGGTGGGCTAAAAAAAAAAATACAGCTTTTGCAGTGTAAAACAGTCAGATGTGCTCAAGCTGCCATTCCTGAGTCCACCATTCCAGCAGCATAAACCAGTTATTCACAGGTCCACAATGTATAGTAGACAAATTGTATGCTGTAACATTTTCTTTGTTGAAAGGTCAGACTCTTTGTTCTGGCATGTTAGGGATCCTCTGGGCTCCCAGTCTTTCCAGACCGTTCCATGTTAAAGCATTTCCTCGTCGCCTAACCTTTGCCTCCTCTGATAAATGATGAATGGCTCTACTTAGTGTGTCAAACACAGAGGATCCACGCACCATTAATTTGCGCTTTTCCAGGTCATTGACAAACCTCTTTCTTGTCCCGATATTACAATGCCTGGAGAACAAAATTGGCCTATTTATTTTCCATAACGAATGAATATTTCATACCAGCAACAGCAGGCAAAGATTCTAGTGTGAAAGACCAGAGACTCAAATGCACTCAGATTCCTACATCCATGGCTATGAATCAGACTTGCACTCACACATAAAGCAAAGTAATTATAGGTAACAGTCAAATCTGATTTCCACGAGACCTCTGAGCTAGGGCTGTTTTCATCTCTGTGGCCCAGACACAGTGACGACACTTCCTGCAATGCCCATTAGTAGCAGTGAAATAAAGTAAAGTAGTAGAAACTTTTTGGGGAAATGCATTCTTCAAGGAACGTGTGAGGCAAGTTGCATGCCCTGCAGTGATGGAAACCCTTGTAAAGGTTAGCACAGGGGTAGATAATCTAGGGGCTTCAAAGTTGAGGTCCTGCCAAGCACTGATTCTACCTGTACAGGTAACACAGTTGATTTTTACTAAGTCACTTACTCACACAGAGGGGTTACGCTAATTATTGAAAAGGTGACTTCCTGAATACTTGGAGCCAATATGATCTCTTCCTCTCTGGAGCATGATCTCTCAGCACTGCTGCAGACAAGTTTGCAGCAACTGCTGCGCAACATGATGAAAGGGCGCTCCTTACATTCTTGGTTTCCATGGTATCAGTAATTGTCAAAGAGAATGCAATATTTTTTCTGTACATGGATAACAAAAGCCTTTCTGTGTGCTAGTCAGGGTGCTTTATGATAACCACTTTCAGTCAGTCTTCTACTCAACATCAGTAAAAAAAAAAAAAAAATACTAAAGATACACAATCTCTTTGTAAGGATTTACACTCATTGGAGTAGTGTCAGTCAATGCCCTCAGAAAAGGGGTCCTGCTGCACAAGGACACTTGAAGAGTTCAGATGCAAAACCCCCTAACTCCATTTCTGAAGACCTGCACTTCTATATTTTTAGAGAACCCTGTTGTTGGTTTGGTTTACATTCATGTACTTGATAATACATATAAATAGTTATATTACATAAATAAAATTAAAAAAATATGCAATTTTGGTAGCTTTGTATTTAATAAAAATGAATTAAGATTATTTTCTGAAATGGCACTTAGGGGGTTTTGCATCTGAACTCTTCACTTACTCTGTTATTCCTGCCCTCTGCCCTCTACACCAGCTAGCAACAGCGATAGTGACCGTCTCACGCATTCTTTGTGTATTGTTAAATAAGCCAGCGAGTAGAAAGCAGAGCCAGAGAAAGCATGGCCATTTGTGGCTAGTGGGCTGGCTAGTGGGCTGTAATCGAGAGCAGCTGTTTTGCTCAATGTGCTGAGGCTGGATGCCGTCCAGCACAGCACATTTAACAGTCACGGATACATGGACACTGAACAGCAGAGTGAAAAAAAGTGTGTGTGTACGTGTGTGTGTGTGTGTGTGTGTGTGTGTGTGTGTGTGTGTGTGTGTGTGTGTGTGTGTGTGTGTGTGTGTGTGTGTGTGTGTGTGTGTGTGTGCGTGTGCGTGTGTGTGTGTGTTCACATGCATGTCTTCAAGTCTTCACGTGTGCGTGTTTGTGTGTGTGTGTGTGTGTGCCTGTGCGTGTGTGTTTGCAGGAGGGTGAGTAAGAGGGTGGGTTCCAAATTGAGCAAATTGCTTTTTTATACTTCACTACGTCTCATGTCTCATTTTGTTTCTTTTCTCTGTGCTTTAGCCAATATCCCAAAAGCAGAGCGCTGTGGTCATGACATTTCACAACAGTGTAATGAGATAGAAAGTCAGCTGGGTGGACGTGTTTTTGTAAGCTGTTTGCACGTGCACGCAGGGGTCTGGTGTTGGCCTGCATGCGTGCATGGGTGTGTTACAGTGTGACGGTCAAACACCCCTCTCGACCGACCCTGGATGAAGTGAACCATGTTTAAGCACAAGCGCGCCCTTCAGCAGTAAGCTGAAGGCTTGACAACTGGAAACCAGCTGTGGCTGAAGCACTGGGAAAATGACACGGCTTAGGGAGAAGGATAGCAACAGAGCGGGTGGGTAAAGCCAGCGGGATGAAGGAATAAAAACTTTCATTGGCACCAACTGTGGGTAGAGCAATCAGAAAAACAATGGGCATGCTGTATGCTGAAAGTCAAGACTCCACTCTCAACCAAATGCCTCTCCGTGGTCGAACAGTAAAACAAAAACGGAAATACCTCCAAGGGCCTAAGAGCTCCCTTGGATCAGTCTTTTAATACGTCTTTAAAACGTCCATGGGAGGTCTTTCACATTCACTTAAATTAACTCTGTCAAGCTTGTTAAAGGCCTTTTTGTACGTGTCGAACAGAAAAAAAATGTTTTACAGGTCAAATGTAATGGGACTGACAGTGTGCAATTAAGCAAATCGCTAATCACAAAATTAATAGCTTGTGAAGAGTCAGTAGAGACAGACAGAGAGACTGCAAGAGAGAGAGAGTACAAAGAGATAGAGGAGAATGAAAGCAGATTGAGAGGAAGTGACAAAGCTTATTATGCAAAAAAATTAAGAGAGCACAGAGAAAGGGACAGAGAACTGGGAAGGACAAAAGTAAAAAGACAGAAACCAAAAGCCAACTGACAGGAAGTCAATGAGAGAGGGGGAGAGGTTTAGGAAAGGACTCAGGGACGACAAGAAAGTACAAGGAAATGAGAGGAAAGGGGCGAAAAAAGCAGAAAAAAGTGGAACACGGACTTTTCAGTTATGTGAATGGAAAGGATCTAACACATTTTCCCATGAACTGTCTAAGTGCCGAGTGGTCAGGCAGTGACCCCTGTGCTCCTCTCCATCTTTTTATAGTCCACTGGATACAGCACGGACAAACACTAAAATAACACAATGTGCACGGGTCAACAGAATTTTCCAACCCAGTCATTTCCTTTTTTACTCCACTGCCTCTAAATAAGGGAAGATGCGCTGCACATACTTGACTAATTAAACCTATTTGTAGCTTAGCCGCTCCCCACAAATTATTTTCCAAACAGAGCGCGTTATTGTAATTGCATTTATTTTTCTAAATCTACAGCATGCTTCATAATTAAATTAGATCAACAAATTACTCGAAGCTAGTCTTTGGGCACACAGGATAGGCAAAGATTAATAAGGGCCTAATTAACTTAAAGACAACAACAACGTTTGCCTTTAAATCATTTACACGTTCTAACATGCATAATGTTTCTTTGTTGTCTATTGTGTTAATGGTGGGAAACATCGCATCACGCCCAAACAGCAGAGCTAAAAGTACTTTTACATCTATTACACAGACATCAGTATCAGTCTTCTAAGCCAGTGGTTCCCAACCTTTTTCTTAAGGGACCCATGTTATGACTATTGTAAGCTTTGGTGACCCAACCACGTGAGCGCCCGCACGAGACGGAGTCACAAGATGCCCTCTGTTTCCTGCGAAAACTAATTTTAGTTATTTTATTCCTCAATTCGTCTTTGGTCAAATATAGAATACATTTTTAATGTAACAATGTGTTGCTTCTATGCATTTATTAGTTAAATGCTTTGTCTTTTATTCAACATGGGCTATATATATTTAAAATGAAACCCCTTAAAATCAAGAGGGCTCCGCGACCCCCTGTGGATCTTTGGCGACCCATAAGGTGGGTCCCGATCCATAGGTTGGGAACCACTGTTCTAAGCTAATGGCAAATACAGAGGATTGGATGCTGTATAGGCTATAGTGAGTTAAGATCATGAGGTGGTACACTGCAGTTAGAAACTTTTGAAACATCCACAGAACAACTGTGTTCAAGGACATTGACAGCTTTGGCTGGGCCCAGGACAAAGTCTTCTGAAAGGGCCCCCCACCCAATACATGCAATGTATTGAAAACCCATTTTTGGGCCCACTCTCTCCCTGGGCCTGGGACAACTTACCGCTTTGCAGCTTCCCTGACTGTGTTAAACACACACTATAGTTTACAGTTAGATATAGTAGATCATATTTAGGTAGCCTATTGATATGTCTTTGATAACATACTCTTCCAGGGCCATCAACCTATTTAGGGGCATGGAATAGGCCTATTTGTTTTTTGAAAGTTGGAATGCAGTTATGATACTTAAACACTTGGAGAACCAAACCATCACATGTCATTGCCAGGCATTATACTAGTTGTTGTCATGGTGTTTCATGGTAAACCATCTCACCAGCACATGGTTTAGGTTGGCATAGCAACCATTGGATATTAAAAGTAACCAGTAGGGGTCTGAGAAATCTATATCGTCGCACATTAATTGCCACAATGTATTTGAATATAATCATCAGATGTTGGCAACAGTGACCAAGAGCTCAGCTCATGCTTTTGATGTATTCATTGCTGGGTGTTGTTTACAGTACAAGTACATTTCTAGACTGTTTTTATGCTTAAACTGAACTATGAAATAATTTCCATTGAAGAGGATTTGAGACTGTTTTATATACCATCCAATTACGCTCCTCCCAACTGGAAATGATGGCAAGGGTGTAACTAACCACCTCACAAAACACAAATGACAGCCAGATCATGACAGACCAGTCACAATGGAGTCACCGCTGGCTCTCACCAAAGGTGGAATTTTCACTGCCTACATAGCCAGAATTATCTGGGCTCATTCCATATGGGCCTCTTGCCCACTTTTTATGCCAAACGGATTAATCCTGAGCTGAATTCTTGCCCAGAATGTAGTCAACCAGTTCTTTCTCTCTCTACCCCATAAAATGGTGTGTGTGTGTGTGTGTGTGTGTGTGTGTGTGTGTGCGTGCGTGCGTGCGTGCGTGCGCGCGTGCGTGCGTACGCATGCTTGTTGCCCATATGTGAGCGCATCACTCTCTCTCTTTCTATCTATTTCTCTCTCTCTCTCTCTCTCTCTCTCTCTCTCAATGAAGGGGAGAATCTGCCCATATATGTTTGGGCATTTACATTTGTGTTTCGTGTCCATGTTCAGTGCACAGCCGAGCTTCAAAGTGGAGCCGAGGGCGCAGCAGCTCCAGGCAAAGCAGTCTGGGGTTGGGTGGGTGTCTCCATCTGTCTGCGTGGGCTACACAGATCCCCGAGACCAGAGCTGTGATGGGGGGTCCATGGTAGCCAGTTGCTCCAGGGTCCCCAGCTTGCTCACAAGGGCACTGGCCCACAAAAGAAAAGGCCTGGGGGCAGTGCCTGGCTGAGGGCTTCCTATTGCCATATACCACCCAGGCAAACAGGAAAACATTACACTGAGTGAATGAGTTAACTCGTTCGGGTCGCAACAAATTGCAAGTTGAGAAAAAATAAAAACGCTCTCTCCCCTCAGTGGCGCTGTGCTGCATCCCTTGTGCACATCATGCCTACACGTATGCACGATACATATGTATACTGTATGTATGCCCATATGTTACTGATGTATTGTGTTGCTCACTTTCTCAACAGATGGCTGTCTATGGGTCATATGGACTCGGTCATAACAAACTAGTAACTTCAATATCAAATTAAAGCCGCGAGCGGCGATGACGGGCCCTCGCACCTACGGCTCAAGGCGGGGCATATCGCCCCATCACATCTTGCCCAAAACAAAAATGGAGTCTCTACGACGTTCGGTTCACGAGATACAGCTATTTAAGAACTCCACTTTTACTGCAGTTCATTTGCCTACCATATGGTGGCGCTATATCAAGTTGCCATATTAGGCATATAGAAGAAGTTTATATTCATTATATTAATGAACACATGCGTTTGCACTGTTTTATAAACACTGCAAACTAAAATGGTGGCCAACTTCCTGTTTTAAAAAGAGGTCCAATTATCTCACTTCCTGTTGGGAGTAGCCTTGCCACTGTGTGACATTTTTTGTTCGTCTTAGTAAGATACACATCCAAAAAAAAATTGGAGTCCGTAGCTTCAGGTTTATTCTGGGTGTGCCCAATAGACCCATGACTTAAGGGGGCGCTACAGAGCCCATAAGCTGTCTAAAGGGTGTGGCTTGTTTGGAGAGGTACGTGCTGCCCTACCAAACACCTGTGCAAAGCAACGTTGAAAGATATGCATGGCAACCCCCTCAGAAAGGGCACATTAGAGGCACATTTTCTGTAATTTTTTCATCAGACTTCATCAAACCGCCATATTGTTTTCGTACAGCATATTGACAATTCCTTCGCAATATATCATCTGCAATGTCTTAAGATCATTTAAAAATTGAAACGAAACCGAACACTTGTACGGTTCAGGACAAGTACATCAAAGTTCATGGTATGACAATTTTGTCGTATGTCAAAAGTTGCATTTGAAGTCCAATTACCTCACTTCCTGTTGGGTGTGGCCATGGCATCCTAAAGACTTTTTTGATTGGCTTAGTGAGATACACACACACACAGATTTTGGAGTCTGTAGCTTCAACTTTATGCCGGTCCCACCCCATAGGCCCATGACTTAAGGGGGCGCTACAGAGCCCATGTGCTGAGTAAGGGGTGGGGCTTGTTTTGAGAGGTACGCTGTGTCCTACCAAACACCTGTGCAAAGCAACATTGAAAGATATGCATGGCAACCCCCTCAGAAAGGGCATAGTGGAGGCACATTTTCTGTCATTTTTTCATCAGAATACATCAAGCAGCCATCTTGTTTTCTTACAACATATTGAAAATTCCTTCGCAATATATCATCTGTAATGTCTTAAGATCATTTACAAATTGAAACGAAACCGAACAGTTGTACGGTTCAGGACAAGTACATCAAAGTTCATGGTATGACAATTGTGTCGTATGTCAAAAGTTGAATTTCTAGTCCAATTACCTCACTTCCTGTTGGGTGTGGTCATGGTATCCTAAAGACTTTTTTGATTGGCTTAGTGAGATACACACACAAAAAAATGTGGAGTCCGTAACTTCAACTTAATGCCGGTCCCGCCCCATAGGCCCATGACTTAAGGGGGCGCTACAGAGCCCATGTCCTGAGTTAGGGGTGGGGCTTGTTTTGAGAGGTACGTTGTGTCCTACCAAACACCTGTGCAAAGCAACATTGAAAGATATGCATGGCCACCCTCTCAGAAAGGGCACAGTGGAGGCACATTTTCTGTCATTTTTTCATCAGAATACATCAAGCCGCCATCTTGTTTTCTTACAACATATTGAAAATTCCTTCGCAATTTATCATCTGCGATGTCTTAAGATCATTTACAAATTGAAACGAAACCGAACAGTTGTACGGTTCAGGACAAGTACATCAAAGTTCATGGTATGACAATTTTGTCGTATGTCAAAAGTTGACAAAAGTTCAACTTTAAGTCCAATTACCTCACTTCCTGTTGGGTGTGGCCATGGCATCTCAAAGACTTTTTTGCTTGTCTTAGTGAGTTATACAAGCACAAACAATTTGGTGCCCGTAGCTTCAACTTTATGCCGGTCCCGCCCCATAGGCCCATGACTTAAGGGGGCGCTACTGAGCCCGTCGGCCGATTTGGGGGCTGAGCTTTGTTGGAGTCCATCGTGCCACCATATCCAACACCTGTGCCAAGTTTCGTTCAAAGTTACGCATGGCAACCACCTCAAAAATGGCCCGACGTGCGGGAAAAATGTATCACAAAGCAAGAACAATAGGGCCTCGCACCCTCCGGTGCTCGGGCCCTAATAATCAAATCAATAATCAAATATTCAGCTTTGTTTATTTGTGTATTTTTGGGGTTTCTGTTCCCTCAATTATGACAGGAAAGAGTGGGACAGGAAATGCGTGGGAGAGAGATGGACGCGTGTTAGTTTGCCAGCAACACATTCAACAGTCATTTTATGTTCACAGGGATTTGCATCTGGATGGCCAAATAAAAGGATGGCTTGTTTGTTGAATGGAAAGATCAAACCAGTATTTATTTGCCCTCCAAATCATGATATGTATTCACGCATGATATGCATTAAATGAAAGACCCGATGGAGAGCTGTTAAGTATTCACGATTTCCCCCCATTTGCACCATCCAGTGCCCAGCCCACGCCGTGCCTGCCGTGCCTGCCGTGCCACCGAGGACCCAATGTGCCTGCTGGATGCAGCACGTTGTCACTCAGCCAACAGAGGGGAGGGCAACGCGGAGAATGAGAGTGATTGATTGGATTTGTATTGCTTTCCGCCTCAGCCACATTGTACCACTGCAGCTTTAAGGATCCTGAGCTACATAGATGGATTGGTGTGCTCTAACTAGATGGGCTCCGAGGAGCGGGGGACTGTCAACACATACTAATGAGCACATATGCAGATGACTCTGGAGGTCCCTTTTGTAACTATGGCTGACTTCAAGCAAGGGTTTTTCTGATAGACTAACGCGTAATGTCTGCTTTGGTTTTTGTCTATTACCATCAATCTGTGGTCACAGTCACTGTTGTTTACCGCTCCAGTTCTCCCGCAGTCATGTCCATGAAGCGTAAGAGTAGAAATATACGTGCCTGTGTTTGGTACTTCATTTTGTTAAGAGACATTCTCTTATGCTTAAGAATGTGCAGGGGATGTGAACATTTGGGATTACTTTTCTTTGAAGAGGGGTGCAGATGTGTTTTAAATCAAGTGTATACACAAACGACTGTTTGGTATGCAGTATTTCAAGTTTTATCAGAAACTTCATTTTAATTAACAAACTGCACCAGGCAGATACAACAAGGAGTTGTCAATAACTTTTCACTTGTTTGCTTGGGACAATATATCTTTGTTTTTAGGATTTGTATAAATCAAAACAAATTTTGTCAGCAATCTGCTGTAATACTGTAGTATTCATGACCACACTGTGCTCAAATTGGAGACCTGAGGTACATTTCTCAAAACCATAGTTACTAACGTTAGCTACTGTGTTGTTTGCAATGCAATTTCCCATTGGCAACTACCCAGGTTGCTAACTGGCTAACAACTACGCTTTCAAGAAACGCAGCCCTGGTTTGGCCATTAACCTATAGCTGCCACCGATGGCCGAAGTATTTTCATCGGTGAACGGACGTTATCATGCAATTTTTTCAGCTTTCAAATACTTAAGATTAATATTTCAAACCCTCCTCGATATATTTTCATTATAAAAACTATATGTTTGTATACTTTTTTGTCACAAGATGCGCCCCTTTATGCCACTTCTCAGTCAATTCAAATGACGACCGTCTGAGATTGGATGGCTACAAATACAACCATTCTGTTTCTACACACAAAATATCAAAACTTCCAACCCTTTTCAATGTATTTTCATGGTCAACAGCACATGCTTATGGTTATTTAGGCTATTTTACATCTAGTTATTTTACTATGAGATGGAGTTAGCACTTCAATTCCGTAGTCTGTGACGCCTGGGGTGGCTTACCTGTGCCAAATTGTGAACGACTTTGTCGTTCATGTCCTGCCTGCTATCCGGCACACGTCTAGGGTTATCCGTACACATCTTTGGCATAGTTTAGTCCAAACATCATTAGCTAAACCATCGCTTATAATCCATGCAGCGTGAAAACAGAACTTCTGGGTGAATGACATTTGTTTTCGTCACATGTTAAACTTTGACCTTTTTGGTGTGAGCGCTGGATTGATGGATGGATGGATGGATGGATGGACGGACGGACGGACGGACGGACGGACGGACGGACGGACGGACGGACGGACAGACGGACGGACGGACAGACGGACAGAGAGATAGATAGATAGATAGATAGATAGATAGATAGATAGATTATACGTCATTTTAAAGAGTATTTTCTCAACTTCAATATGAAACTGACTTGTAATTGACACTTTTCATTATTTTTCAAGCTATTTGTCATTATTTAAAATATGACCAAAATTGCATTTTTTTCCTAGAATTCACGTGAGAATTCTGCCGCATTCTATACAATTTCTGGAATCTAAAGGGTTAAATGACACATAGATGGCATTACCATCCATAGCTTCCCACATATAGGGTACACATCAATATTCAATCAATGACGTAGATTTTAAGTTTTTTTTCAGGCATTGACAAATGTTATTGCAGCAGGACCTACCGCCAGATTTCTTCCAAATCCATAGAAATGTGGTATTTACGTAAACATTTTGTGATAAATGGTCTTGAAGAGATTAACTGGGTAAGTTTCATGGTCATACGTTATAGCCAAGTTATCAGTTTTGTTCTTTTTACCCCCAGCACTCAACATATGTGTGCAAAGCGGTGCATTTCAATTAGGCCTAGTTAATGCTTCATTTGCATATCAATGTGGTCATGGTGACTGCATTATTGGTAATTATTGCTGCATTCATCTCCCCCCAAGTATTTTGCATCATCCTACATCTCATGTCAAACAGCAATGCTGAAGAATATAGGCTACTTTCTTGTATATAAAAGGTAATGATAGAGAAACATAGGGACTTTGACTGCAAGATTTGATTGAAGGAATTCCTTCTATCATCTTACATCCCATCTTGTCTTAATTCTGTAAAATGTGTCATTCAGTGTAATGGAGAACCACAATGTTCAAAGGTCAGAAGAACCGAGTAACAAACAGCGAATCTTCTTGCGAATAGGCTAATAGCCTTGTGTTTCATATCACTCAGCAACAATTGGTGAACCCTAGCTCTAATTCAGATATCGCTGAGAAACAGCACTTCTAGAATGGCAGAACTTCTAGAATGGTGCTTTGTATCAGGCTCCTGCGCTATTCTACAACAGTAATCTTCACACATTATACCTTACATATTGCAAAGGAGATATAGGAAAAGTTAGCTGCACTGTATTTTAACTAAATAAATAACTGGTGAATCAATTCACAAAGGGATATGTACTTTTATGGAAGAACTCATAGGTTCTTATAGCCATACAGTTTTCTAACAGAAGTCCATAACTTTCCTTCTGTCTGACATCGCTAAACTGTTACTGGTCTGTGAGGTTGGCTACATTCCAGTGACCAACTCTTATGGCCTGTAGCATTGTAGTGTTCCGCTCTGATCTTATTTTACATGTACATTCAAACTGTTGACAACATGGTCAGATTAAAAATACAAAATCAGTTTTAAGTTT
This sequence comes from Engraulis encrasicolus, assembly GCF_034702125.1. Classification (NCBI taxonomy): domain Eukaryota; kingdom Metazoa; phylum Chordata; class Actinopteri; order Clupeiformes; family Engraulidae; genus Engraulis; species Engraulis encrasicolus. Next base: position 40,259,128 of record NC_085872.1, on the reverse strand, counting down.
AGTATAGTCCAACACACACATGCACGCACGCACGCACGCACATACACACACACACACACACACACACACACACACACACACACACACACACACACACACACACACACACACACACACACACACACACACACACACACACAAAGAGCGGTGGCAATATCACCATAACAATGTCCCGAAACCATCCATTGCACTTCACCAGTTCAGTAAATTAATAATGCCTCTTACTGACAAATTGTCTGACAGCAACATACCAAACTGCTCAGCGATATAACTTGTCAGACTGTAGCCGACTTCTTTTAATGTTCCTTCAGAAGAATCTCAGTTTTCATCTGAAGATTCCTCATTAATGCCACTCCAGACTCTGAAACTCTGTGTCACCAACAACCCTGCTCTTGTTTTTTTGGTTTTGTTTCTTTTCTCGAGCTGCATATCTATTGCACCATGTTAGCACACGCGTTTTATGTGTTACGTGACCTCTCGCTGTCTCTCAGATTGGCCCAGTTTGACACAGCTCACGAACCGGGAACCTTACATTGTACAAATGAAGCCCTGCCTGCCCGGGACAGAGCTTCTGTGGGTTTCATGGCCAGCCAGAGGGGGTATCATGGTTAGACAGCCTCTGGATAGGCTGGCCTTTGATATGTGCATGGTGCTGCTGCGTGTGCTGCGAAGCCGCTGTTGTAGAGGGCAATAGTCTTTCATGAAGTTGCATCAGTGTTTCATTATATAAAGCCCTCTGTTCACCAAAGCAACACAATAGATTATCCCGGCCTTGTTCACTTCACATGGAAAAAAAGTACTTCACAATGAGACATCTTGTTGCAATGATGGCAAGGGAAATCAGTACAAAAATGATGATGGAAAAGTCTTACAGTTGATTTCTTTCTCTCCTTTAAAAAGAAAAAAAATCATATCGTGAAATTAGATCTCGCCTCACTGGCATCTGTAAAATGTTTGCATAGCCTTTCAAAGCCTCACGTCACAAAACTTAGTCATCTTCCACAAAGGTCAGTCATTCACTAAATGCTTCATTCTTCAGGGGTGGAAATGTAATGCAAATTAATTCAGTGCTTGTTGTTTTTTTACTTTCAGCTTGTCCTTCAGTAGGTTAGATTTTCAGCGCGTGTGCAGAGAGATGCTGTGTTTTTAGACGGGAGGAAAATGATGCCCTGTATTTTTGATGAAGCCCCACTTACATAAAGAATGAGTATGCAAATCAGAGGATTGATTGAGTCGGATGCAGAGGCAATTGTCGGGGAGGCCTATATAACACCCAGCTCTTCTAGGGCATCCTCCTTGAAGTCAACACAGTTATGTTTGCCTTGTATAATAAACTATATTAACTTGGCTGTGTGTATGATGATGAATATAAATTTAAATGTCTTCAGTACCAATACATAAGTCATAGAAGAGCCTCCATCTTTTCAGTTTGCCTTCTGATGAAAAATATAACACTATGATGAATTCAGGTCAAATTTTGCTGTGATGCTTCTCTATAGTCTATCTACAGAGATGATGAGAATCAGACTATGCATAACTAAAACTACCTATATGTCCTACAGTTATACGTACAATACAGTGGTGCGTTACTGAAACTACTGGGTTATGATTGTTCTACAAATTTTCCTCTGCAGTATCTACCCTCTTCAAGGCGAAATATGTGTGTTTCTTGAACCCACCTATTCCCGTAGTAATCCAAAAAATAATGTGGCTACTTTCCAAAGTATGGTGCGTGAACATGGAAGCAACAAGAGATAAACATGAATAGCCCGTTTGATTGGATATCAACCATTATGCTTCTGCTGACCTCATGACTCAGATGTTTCCTTTGCAGAATTACACTTCCTTGTTTAAACATTGTTGAAATCATACAATTTCAAATGCATGCATGTGGAAAATATGAGGCGGAACAAGATCATTGCGCAATACCAACACACACGTGCAGTCAAGTGAATTTGAGTGTTATGGGGTACAAAACATGATTTTACGTTTTCTGTTCACCATGCTTCACTGCGGATTCGAACTTGTGTGGCACCCAGTTCGCATTACAGGCAAGAGCTCATCTCATTACACTATCATAATGGAAGCCATGGCCACTTTTTTCAAGTACTTAACACTCCGTGTGGTGCACGTGCGGTAGTAACCAATAATTTCTCATTCAAATATCTTCTAAATTAGGCATCAAAATTAAACGAAATTCAAGCGGCATGCAGATAAAACTATATTATAACTGTGGATGGTGTCAAATTCTATGGTATATGGTTTCACAGAGAAATTACATTATGTGAATTTGTATCATGAATGCACTCACAGCTGTATCATGATTTTGTGTGCATGTCCATGTATTGAACCACAGATTTAAGATATATTGGCACTTTTGTGGTCAAATGTGTACCCTCAAATTTAGCTATGGGGTGGAGTCACACTCTAAAGTAGACTAGCATTGTGGGTTATTTCAAGGGGCTGAGGTGATGTCTGGACAACTTTATAACAACTATTTACAACTCTATACTCCAACTTTACAGCACTTCTTCAAATGGTTCAAGATACAGATAGTCCCCTCACTTTTAAAGTCACCACAACTTCAGTATCCAGCTTACTTCAAGCAGTGGTTCACTTCATTTGCTGGCTTTCAAGAAACAGGAGTTAGCTAATATTGCAGTATCTACTCATGACAGTTGCTTTCGAGAGATGCACCCCAGTATTGTAAGTATTAGCAAGATTTTACGGAAGGTTAACGATCAATACAATGAGGCATTTGTATTCTTTGTTCATTACCACCCAAGCTGTGTGTGTGTGTGTGTGTGTGTGGGGGGGGGGGTACCTGTTATTAGAAGAACTTGGCTATCTATCAGTATTGTATAGATAGCAAAAAATGAGCAACTGTAATTCCAATCAATAATGGAGATTCTGAGTGATGATGAATTACTAAACCAATATTCATCTATGCGGGCATGAAAAATGTATACAGCTACAGTTAACCCCAGTTACTGAGGCCAAATACCACATGCAAGGTAGAAAAATAATTCTGTTGTGTTTAATTAAGGAGATATGACATTAAACGTAGATTAAATTAAGCTTAACAGGGTGTCTTCAGATGAACGATTCCACATATAAATTAGTCACAGTATAGTATGATTCATTATTCATGCCAATTATTTCAAGACCATAGTCAATTCCATATTAAAAGAATTTCAATAAGGGTTTAAATGATGAAATCTCGGAGCCACGGAAACTCAAGTCTATTAAAAAAAATCCATAGGCAAGAAGAGCTTGCTGTGAGGAATATTTATTCTGTCATGGCATCATAGCGTGATCCAATGTCTCTTGCTGAATTGTGTCCCATCCCCCTCCATTCCACCCTCCACCCCATGTTGTCCCATAATCATCTTTACATTTTTAATATATTATATGCACAAATCAATACCCAGAATTAAATAAATGTGTTGAAACCGTTAGAATAGTGAAAGTCTATTTGGTATTGAGCACTGAGCCAGCCATTTTCTTCACCGCACATTTCACCTTCTCCAAACAGTTTGCCATGCCTCAGGCATGGATGACCTGCTATGGAGTCCAAAGTGCACAGAGAGAAACCTTTCCACATTTCACACTGGTTGGCTGCTTGTGCCTCAGCTACAGTATTAAGAAACTAAACTGGTCGCTGTGTTGTTTGAGAAGAAACCTGCAGTGGAAATATAGTGCGAAGCTGTGACCTGCCTGAACTTTAAAGCTCCGCTCCTCCAACCACACAAATAATGAACTCCCATTGCCCTTTAAGAGTGGACTGAAGTACCAACATAGACTCCGACACAATTGTCTTTCAAGGCCTGGGCCTGCAAACGGCAGCCTCCCGCCCAAATGCCTCTGAAACTCCCACTGAATGGGAACATAAAAAAGACCCTGAAAATTGTTGCATGTGAATGGCAGCCACTGTCCCTGTTTGCTCGTCCGAGCCACAATGGGCTGACGAAATAGTGGCGAGGCCCGGACTTTGTGATGGAAATCTCTAATCCGTGCGATTCCATCCACAAGTCGGAATGATTTTATGGTTGCTGTCAATTGAGTGGGGCTTCTGGGTGGTGAGAGTGGGCCGAGTTCTTGTCAACTGCTTTGTCTTGAAGAGTGGTATGCCTCTCTCTCTCTCTCTCTCTCTCTCTCTCTCTCTCTCTCTCTCTCTCTCTCTGTGTGTGTGTGTGTGTGTGTGTGTGTGTGTGTGTGTGTGTGTGTGTGTGTGTGTGTGTGTGTGTGTGTGTGTGTGTGTGTGTGTGTGTGTGTGCGTGCGTGCGTGTGCCTGTGTCTGTGTATGTGTCTGTCTGTGGGTGTGTTTATTCGTGAGCTGGGGGTTGGAAAGTGGGTGGGTCCGTTGTCTGGGCTACAACAAAGTGCGGATGCTGTACAGCTGGATCTCACACTCTGTCTATTGTGGAGATGTCGATGGCAAAAAAGGGATCCATATAATTTATGCCTATAGAACTATGTGAGTATTGAGTGTGGTGTGTGTGTGTGTAAGGGGGGCGGAGGCGGTATAAATATATAAGTGAGTGTGTGTGTGTGTGTGTGTGTGTGTGTGTGTGTGTGTGTGTGTGTGTGTGTGTGTGTGTGTGTGTGTGTGTGTGTGTGTGTGTGTGTGTGTGTGTGTGTGTGTGTGTGTGTGTGTGTGTGTGTGTGTGTGTGTGTGTGTGTGTGTGTGTGTGTGTGTGTGTGTGCATTCATGTGCATGCACATTAAAATTTACAACATGCACATTCACTCTTCACAACTGAAAGTACTATGTACGGCAAAGTAGCAAAATCACACTTCATGGCTGATAAACAGCTAGAGAAAGAATTAATTGGAAATCGTCATTATTATTTGCATTCAGTTAGTTATTTCAACATAATAATACTGTTAAGAAAAAGCGTACACGTATAAACCAATAGAGGTTAAATGAAACTAAGGAGGGTCATAGGGAGCTTAGAAATACCAATCCTTTGTAGTCTTAACTATCCAGACATAAAATAAATGGTGGTGATGACTAAAAATCAATTGTTTACTCAAAACTGGCATCACATTTGCACACAGACCGACCAGGCCAGCCCACATCATTGCGGCAGAAACATAAACATAAACTGGGGTAGTCGTTATAATGTAGTATAAATTAGATATTAGATTTTTGCTCAAGCTTCCCATCACGCATTCCTTCCTGTTGTGCCATCAGCAGCTTCCTGGTGATATGCACAGGCAAATGAGGCCCGTGTTGTCGGGCTTTCTGCTCGCCTTTTGAACGTGCTAGGGTGCCCACAGGGGCCGTTTGTATTGTAAACAACCGAGCCACACCACACTCACATTACATCACAATGTGTCTATGAGAAAAGCAGTGATCAAAAAGAGGATTTTTTTTTTTTGCTCATCAATGATTGCCCCGTTGCCCCATAGCTTAGTGCCTGGCCTTTGAAGCCTTTTTTTTGTCATTTCAACTAAACACTAATAGGCCCGCGCCGCTAGTCTTTGGAGTTGGTGGCACGCAGTATGATGCAAGGTTGGGATGGATGAATGGTCTTTAATGAAATATAGATTTAAGCTGGCCACCAGTCATCCTGGGAGACAACGTGCTAAGATGATATTTTCTCTCTTTTAGCATTTGAAAGAGAATGATGTTTATGCATTGGACACCTGCAGGAAGGGGGAGGAAATGTAATGCAGGCAGAGGGGCTTGTTTGATCTCCTGAGTTCTCCAGGGCTGTGGGCTTGTTTGCTAAGCCCAGGGTTTGTCACAATGTATTTTTACACATTATTCATGAGCCACCAGCTTCCTAAGCCACACTGGTATCACGTCGCTGTGAGCAGGCTCTGGACTGAGTCAAGCGCACACACACACACACACACATGAACAAATTACACACCACGTACGCACCACGTGCACACACACACACACGCACACACAGACGCATGTATGCACACACGCACACACAAACGCACATGCAAATTCACACAAGTGAACAAGCACAGATGCAGATATGTACACTGTGTGACTGCTGTTGACAAAAAGGGATGATCAGACACGTCCAAATACATTCACGAAGACACACACACAGACACACACACAGACACAGACACACACACACACACACACACACACACACACAAACACACACACACACACACACACACACACACACACACACACGCACACGCACACGCACGCACACACACACACACACACAAATACCGGGGGCAGTTAAAGTCAAACTGTTTATTTCCTTCATACCAAAAAGGCCTGAAATATGACCAGAGTCTTGGTTGATTTGTCTTCATCTTTTGAAGCACAGCATTCGTCACATTGAGCAATTTGATGCAATTTACATGATTCAGTGCGCACCCCCTGCGCCAGGCTTGATTGAAGCTGTGATTTTTGCTTTGAAAATATATTAACTGTCGCCACTGATTGTGAGGGAATGCGGATGTCAGAGAGGTTAGGTGGAGATTACTCTCTGCAAAAATGATGCACATCATTCAACAACAAGCTTTCAGCTCTCCAGAATAAGACAGGATTAGCCTTTTCTCTCACTTTAAACTCCATCAGGCTCTAAAGCAGGGGGTTCAAAATCAAAATACATACAGTATAACGGATCTGTCTTCATGTGACTAACACATCATAGTGTGTGCAATTGTGATTGTGTTATGAGGAAGGAAGAAAGGACGGAAAGGCAGGGCGTAATATTATACCAGTGTGTGCATACATAAAGCAGAATATTTCGAGGGGCACTGTGCAACATTTTGAAAAGTTAATTTCCATAATTCATGCTATCTATTCACAAGTGTTACCTTTTTCCTGAATACTTACCACCACCATACCAATAGTATTCATTAAGGCCGTGAAAATTCTTCCATTTTGAATTTCCAGAAATAGACAGTTTTATCTGCTAAGGTTACTGTACTTTGGTCACACTAGTACATATTAGTTTATCATTTCGTTGCAATTAACCTGGTTCTCACGCGATGGTTCCATCTGGAACATTGTCAATCACTTAGCTCTGGAAAGGCGTGGGTGTGTTCAAAACAGCTCGAACCTGATTGGAGAATTCACATGGCTTGTCTTTTTGAATCACGTACTACTTCAACCACTGACTTGTATATACCCCGCCCCACAATTCTGATTGGACAGGTTGTGAAATTTCTGGTTCCATTCAGGCTCGTCAGAGATATCCAGACCCTCGTGCGAGCTCATAAAGTTTAACGAAGATGCACAAAGCATGAGTCTGCGTAAGAGCCAGGCTAATGGCCCGTGTATACCAGGCGCTACCTACACGACCCAAGTAGCTGGGGTGGTTGAAGAAGTTTCGCTGTGAATTTGCTTTATTCGCTTTGGACGCGGTATTGACATGTTTGATTCAGCTAATCACATAACGGCTCGGTCTTGACAGCCTGGGACATTCGTCGAACCGCGTCATAGAAGCTTTGCTCCTGCCGAATTCGCTCTGGTAGCTTTATTCGCCTTCCCTCCATAGGGAAATAATGACTTCTGCCGCTCAGGTCGCGCAGTTCGTGGTTGGTATACACAAAGCTTAAGTTGCAATACCTACTCATTCCACAGTCCTACACAGTGCCCCTTTAAGACTGTGTAATGCAATGATGTTCACTTCAGTGGACATTCCACCATTCTCAACTAGGGTAAGTCTAGTCTCTCTCTCTCTCTCTCTCTCTCTCTCTCTCTCTCTCTCTCTCTCTCTCTCTCTCTCTCTCTCTCTCTCTCTCTCTCTCTCTCTCTCTCTCTCCCTCTCTGCACATGACAAGCTTCAAGCAGTTGTCTCTCCTGTCTGAGCAGGGTTCTTCTCAGGGTGCTATCTTGTTACGTAAAGAACTGTTGCACACTCAATGGGCACCTGGGAACTATTTTGAAACATATTCATTGCCAATGACACACTATAAACTCATACAATTGAGCTGAATTTCTGGCTAAAACTCTACTGGCTTAGTCCAAGGTGTACAGAGGACTGTATGTTCTTATAAGGATAACCTGTGTTGCTCCATAATAAGAGGCAATACATTTTGTACATGAAGACAGTACTGTGCACACCCACGTAGAGCACACAAACGTCAGGGTATAGAGGGTTGTCTACACAGGCATTGAGGCGGTGTACTGTAGCACTGTGTGAGCGAAATGTCGGGGCATGCCGATGTTTGTATGAACCTCAAAGTGACATGTGCTGTACGGGTCTTTACTCACACATCACTCCCTGTGGTCTTCAAGACCTGTTGTGGCCCAGAATCTTCTTGACAGCAGAGAACCCTCCGTGTTTTTTTTCTTCTTCAGTCGGCTAAGGTAGAACCACCCTCTCTCTGCAGCCACCCCCACATTTCTCTCTCTCTCTCTCTCTCTCTCTCTCTCTCTCTCTCTCTCTCTCTCTCTCTCTCGCACTGTCTCTCTCTCTCTTTCTCTTTCTCGCTCTCCCTCACTCTCGCTGGGCCTGCCCTACTGACTGATGGTGGGCCATGAATGAATGGTAGAGGTAAGCAAAGTCTAGGTAATTTTTTGCCATGAATAACGCATGGTCTCCCGTCTGACACAAATTGAACCATGGGGCAAATGCACTTGGCCCATTGGAGGCTCGCGGATCTAGCCCAGAACCGCCGCAGAGCTGCTGCTGCTGCTGCTGCTGTTGACCAACTCCATGCAGGACCTCTTTAGTCCCTGAATTCAACAAATACAAATTCCTGCCAGATGC
>NC_085872.1:40242923-40245423 GCF_034702125.1 Engraulis encrasicolus | reverse complement strand
AGCTTTAGCAGATATCAAGACATCATGCAACAGCGTCTTTTTTTCTAAATCTAAGAGTCTTTACAGTTCATAGCATGTACAGGAATTACTCGGGTGAAATTTCCACCTTTTCGTCTTTGCATTTACTTACTTACTTACTTAACCCCATAACGCCATTCGGCGCATAGGGCAGCAACAAAGTCTCCACTTCGGTCTGTCGGTAGCCAACTTCTCGATGGTCCCCCCAGCTTTGATGGTGCTGCTGGAGCTCCTTCCCGATGGTCCGTCGCCATGTCATTTTTGGCCTCCCTTTCTTCCTTTTGCCCTCTGGGGTCCAGTGTAGTGCGACTCTTGGAATTGCGTTGGGTTCCATTCTGATTACATGGCCGATCCAGATCCATCTGCGCTTCTTGAAGATGTATTGCATATTTTCTTGTTGGGTGATGTTGAGGAGGTTATTGTTGGAGATGGTTTTGGGCCAGTAGATGCGTAGGATTTTCTACAGGGATGATGTATGAAAGGTGGAGAGTTTGTGCATGTCACCTTCAGTTGTTTTCCAGCATTCTGTACCATATAGCAGAGTAGATATGAGGCAGCTTTGGTAGAGTCTGAATTTTGTTTTGTTGCTGTATTGTTTTGAGTTCCATACCTTCCTTAATCTTGTGAAGCTTGCCTGTGCTTTGTATTGTTGATCCGGTTCTGGATATCTTCACTGGTTCCCCCATCATTATGAATGGTGCTTCCCAGGTATATGAAACTGTTTGTGTTTTCCAAGGTGTGGTTCTCTATTGATACAGTTGTTGGTGCTTTGGTGTTGATGGGCATGACTTTGGTTTTGCTGGTATTGATAACAAGCCCTACTTGTTGGCCATAGTGCTGAAGTCTGTTTGTCTTCTCCTGTAGATGTGTGTGTGTGTGGGACAGAAGGGCCAGATCATCTGCAAAATCGAGGTCCTCTATGGTGGAATAGAGGGTCCAACGAATCCCCCTTTTCTTGTCCTCTGTGGTCCTCCTCATAACCCAATCCATAGCCAGGTTGAAAAGTAGTGCTGACATTACACATCCCTGACAGACTCCAGATTTTACTGCAAAGCTGTTGGTGCATGCCCCACGGTGCAAGAGAAGTTGGTGTAGAATTGCTTGATAATGTTAACTATGTGGGAGGGTATGCCATAGCTCCTCATGATCTTCCATAGGCTATCCCGATGGATGCTGTCAAAAGCCTTCTGGAAGTCAATGAAGTTTATGTAGAGCTGTCGTTGCCATTCACTGCATTGCTCAATGATGTTCCTGAGAGTGAATATCTGGTCTACACATCCCTTGCCTTTCCTAAAACCAGCTTGTTCCTCTCTGAGCACTTTGTCAACTGCTAATGTTATGCGCTGTATGACAATTTTGCAGAAAATTTTGCTCGGAACAGAGAGAAGTGTGATGCCTCTCCAGTTGTTACAGTCAGAGAGTGTGCCTTTCTTCGGGACCCTTATGATTACTCCCCTTGTCCATTCCATCCCTTCTTCTTTGCATTTGGTTGAAACTTAAGATCAGTGCAGAGGCGGAGATGATCTCTCTTATGGCACTATATTTGCCGTTTTCTCGGTCCAGTCCTAACACTGTTGCAAAGCAAACTTGGGAAGAATTGGAGAACACTTCTATCAGTAGGAGCTATTTAAATGCAACGAGGATAGCATTGTGTTACAAACGCAATGACTTGCAACACAAGTTGAGTAGTGGTCACAACTAGCAGGGATTTCTCTCACAGTCATTGGATATATCAAAAAATGCTAGCGTTAGCGGTAAACAAGCCAACGTCTTGCAAAATTTAACATGTCGATGTAGTAGCATGGAGTTTTCCATCTCATACCACTGTCAAGACTTGACCGTAGTAGAGTATATTTCAATCCACAGAAATGGCTTCGAGGGCCTGACTTGAGTAGACGAAGTGTAATGAAGTGTAATATCCACACTCAAATTGTTTCTCTCTTCAGCAGTGGAGGTCCCACATAAGTTATTTGATCCAAATAAGTGCATGGCCTGCTCACAAGCGTAGTCTTATCTTAACGCTGGCCGAGCTCCCTATTTTTTTGTCATCACACAATTCCCAAAGCACACTTTCAATAACTGGACATCACATGAAGCATCATCTTTCTTCTCTTCCAAAACAGAAAACCGACTTCACGCATTTCCTCATTGAGTATTGCCTAAAACACAAGGCCAGAGACTGTGCACCAAAGGCGCTATAGTGGAGACGGCTTACTGACGTCATAAGAGTGTAGTATGTCATGGCCGCAAGCTGAGTCACTTTCCTCTTCTCTGGTCAGTACTGGCGGCATGGTAAAGTGCAATGCTACTACCACCAGGGCTGGAGTGTGGAACAGGTCAGGACACCGTGAAATGTTTACACCATCTAAAGCAAATTTGTTTATCTTGGTCTCTTCAGGCCACACGACATGGTTCCAGTGATCCATATCCTTCTTCATCTCTCTTGAGACCATGATAAACAAATTTGCTTTAGGTTGTGTCA
>NC_085872.1:40225423-40237923 GCF_034702125.1 Engraulis encrasicolus | reverse complement strand
AGTTTACAGAAAATGTGTGACATGTGATTTGATTGCATGTCACACAACATAGGATGAATTAGGAAATAAACCCAAATGTGACTACGTCCTTAACCTTCCTCTCAATCCTCTCAATCTCAATATGGTCATTAAAACATGGTCATCACTTACTGTAATTCTCGTTATTGTGAAATGAATGTTATTTACAACAAAGAAAAACGTGTTGTTGTTTCTGCTTGCAGAAATGTTGACATTAATCATTTACTCATGATGAACATGCCAGTGTCATCACAATGTATCAAGGTATAGTCACTTAGCTGTCATTTCTAGAAATATTGTAAACTTACAATGTTATTTGATTGGATTTTCCTGTTGTGGTGTTTGTACATGAAACCCAGCAATTTCTCAGTTCAACACTGTTTCCCATTTCCCATTGGTATATTTGAGTTATGAATACACAGTGTATATGTTTATACAGTATATACGCGTGCACGCACGCACGCACACACACACACACACACACACACACACACACACACACACACACACACACACACACACACACACACACACACACACACACACACACACTAGGGGTGGTACTGTTCACAAAATTCACGGTTCGGTTCATATCACGGTGTCAAGGTCACGGTTTTCGGTTCTCTACGGTTCTTTTTTTTGTTCATGATAAATGATGCACTGGGAATATTAAACAATATTTATGTAACTGCAGTTAAAAAGTAATGTATAGGCTTATAATAGGCTTATTGTATAGGCTCATAATTTGAAAATGGTGTGATTTTTAATTGTGTCATCCTCTGATTGGTCTTATACGATAATGTTTTAATCAGAGAGACTGGATAAGATACTCCTAGAATGTCTGTTTTACATATTTTTCTGGGCAGCACATGAATTGCGGTTTGCGACGGATTGCACGGTTCGGTTCGGTATGTGTGTGAATTGTACGGTTTCGGTTTTCGGTGCGGTTTGTGCCATCCCTAACACACACACACACACACAAATTAAGGATTTATAAATAAATCATTTTGCAATATGTTGGGATGTTCCATGCAATGTCCCATGGTCTACTGAGTCTCACAAACATGGGGGCCACTAGGGGGGGGGAAAGTGGCACAGATTCTAAGGGCCCAAGCACTGATAGGGCCCCTTAAGGGGGCCCAAGCACTGAGAGGGGCCCTTAAGGGGGCCCAAAATTCGAATTTTTCATGGGGCCCAACATTTCTGGCAGCGCCCCTGGTCACAAAATCTGAAACAGTGAGACACTAGGATTGCTTTACAAATTCTAATGCGACATATGAAACATTGAGTTAATGTACATCAGTAGACACTCGTGACAAACAAACAAAAAACCTAGAAGCAATTCAGTGTGTTCCTTCTAGACATTTATATATGGTTTGGTGGCAGCCCTAACAAGATGTGCCAGGTCACAGAACACTTTGAGGATTGATTCAAACTCTCCAGCACCATGCAGTCAAAGTCTAGCTTCAAATGGCAAAATGAGAATAACAGAATAATCTAGGGAAATTCGGTTTAGGAAGAACTCAGAGACTGACAGTGGCTGTAGCCTACAGTACACAACACAATGCTGTTGTCAAGTGCGCCCTTGCTACCTCAAGGTTCAGTGTTGTAATTTGTCTAATTTGCAAACAGCGTTGTTATCTTGCTAAATGATAATGAATGATAATTGAGTTTTCATGAGTGATATAAGATGCTATTATTGGTTAATTCTTTCCAAGAACATGTGCAAACATTTTGTAATGGATGTCAGAATAGCTGTGCAAACACAGAAAATGGTTATGATAGTAACAAGGCCCTATTAGGTCTATATTATATTCATTTGCTACTAGCACATTTTTACCTCTGCCAATGAGGTTATGTTTTTGATCGCGTTTGATTGTCTGTTTTTCAGCAGGATAACTCAAAAAGTTATGAACGGATTTTGATGAAACTTTGTGGAGTTGTTGGAAATGACAAAAGGAACAAGTTATTACATTTTGGTGGTGTTCCAAATCATGATCCGTAGCTGTAGTTGCAGCTGCAGCTATTTTTTTATGTTGGGTCAGCATGGTCAGGACCGCATGGTTAATTGTTTTTATGACACACATATTAGCACTCAGGCATAACAACACACTATACCTACCTTTAAAGGGGCTCCAGGTAGAATTAAAAGTTTAATTAATCACGGTCCCAAGTCAGCCTATGCGTATGTCAGAAAACCCCACAAGCAACTTTTGACAGCATCGGACCGAACGAGTGTCGTGAGAAACACTTTTCATTTGAAACATCGTTTACATACTGTGTTCAGATCTGCATCAACTGCTGTCATTCCGTGTCTTGGGAACCGCGCAAATGACGTCATCCTACCTAGTGCCTCTTTAAAGGTACACCGTGCAGGAAATGGTCAAATAAGGTACTGCAAATTTGATCTTTACATGAAAGTTTACTGAGTAATAAACAAATATTTTCTAGTATGGTCCAAGTACAGTCATTTTTGCAGCTTAAAATGGCTATTTTTGGAAATTCAAAATTGCGGACCATGGAGAAGATCCCCCTTTTCATGTATGAAAAGTGCAATGTTTCTAGTCATAATGAATACTTAGAATTTGATGCTGGTGGTAAGTAATTCTGGAAATAAACAACTAAAAATCTCACACAGTGTCCCTTTAAAAACACACCCCAGGTCCAGAGCGCTATGGAATTACAGGGGTATAGTCAGACCAGCATAATGTTGCTGATACATTCTTAATAAGGCATATTCTTGTTGTAGTTTGGCTGGTCATGGAGATTATCCTGTGCCACTCTCAATGATACTGCATGGCTTCTATGGCATTTAAGCAAGACATTTGTGACCAAACATTTTAATTAGAGGACACCATTTTGTTTCTTCTCCGACAATATATCTGTTTATTCTTTGCCTCCCAGACATCAGAATTTCAGTGACAAGAGTTGCCAAGCAATGACTACTGTCACTCTATATCCAGGGAGTCACAAAACTGTTGGTGCAAACAAGTTGAACACTTGACTGTTCTCACAGAGTACACATTAAGGCTTATCTTTGTTATTTACTTTTTTAAGTGTGTTAAAATTAAAGCTAAGTAGATTTTAGTTGATGTCATTTACATGTAGCTGCTGTACAAAAACCCAAGTATAGTCAGCAAAAGTACAGTAGATTTCCTCAGACATATGCATGTTTTGTTAAAAACGGAAGTTCGGGAGAAGCGTAAAGAAATTTGACATTCCCTAATTACCACCTGCATTCTATTCTCCGCTTAACCGTCATTCGTTGGAATTCAGGGCGAAAAGATAGGCATGCCTATTCACCCACCTGAAGCTCATTCTGTGCTCATAAATCATTCTATGTAATTTCAGCGCTGAAATTTGGAGCGCCCCTTAATTAACCACACAGCATTTATGCTCTGCTCACCTGTCTCCAGTCAGAAATGTTCTTTCTCGCTCACACCCACCACCTCCCCGTTCACCTCCCTTCCGTCAATGTTTGGTCATTTCATCAGGCGTCCTGCCCTAGCTTCCTATCAAGCTCACCTTACTCCTTTGCTCTCTGACCATCATCGGCCTGGAGGTGTCCGATCAGAGCTCGCACATATCTGGGGGCGCAGATGCTGCCCGAGCCCTCAGTGGCGCCCTGTACTGCCAAGCTCGAAAATGTCTACCGCGTAGACATTTCTCGGCCGTGGCAGTGCTTCAGCACCACGGCTAGCGATCTTACCCGATACGCCGCCTAATCCAACTATCTCCGCTTCTCGAGTGCAGTGGTCTGCGCGCACAGACCCTGTGAAGCACTTTTGCTGATTAGTCCACCGCGTGGACAGTCGCTCTTCTGTGATAGTTGCATGATCACACGAAGTCCGTTCTCCAGCGAGGGCGATGATTAATCTAAATTTTAGATTGAACTAATTAAATAATATCTCTTTTCCAGCTAGATATGAATAGACAGGTTGAATCACAGTTTAGCAACTCTGCAAATTATGTGCTATACCAAATACAGTATGTGCCTGTCTATAAGGAATTCAGTGCCTAATCAGTAAGCTCATGGGACAAATATGGAACATAGCATTGTAAACCAACAGGCTTAGCAGAAAGGAGAACACACTGCATGGAGATTTGTTGATCTAAAACAGTGTGAAGACTACACTGATATTCCCATTCCAATTCTTAATTTCTTAATTTGTTTGTTTTTTTGATGACTGTGAAAAAGGTTTGTAGATTATATCTGTAGAGTTGTTGAATATTATGCATTAGTTAAACTGATTATACAATATGCATTTATCACATACAATTCTAATGCAAACGTGAAGTGTTACACTGACTGGGAAATAGTTCCAATTTTTCAAGCACATATGTGGTGATGGTCAACAGCAATATTCCTGCATGGCTTAGCATAATGCACTGTAATGTGGTTTAATTGAGATAAATACATAGATTACCTGTTAATTAACCCCTGCATCACCACATACATCAAGTCAGCTTCTTTAATAATACCAGGAGAATCAGTGGCGCAGGGGACATTATTTCGCTGGAGATTCATCATTTACAAACACACACACATTCACCCACACGCATCCACACAAACACAATCTTGTGTGTGTGTTCGCACACACGCACGCACGCACGCACACACACACACACACACACACACCCACACCCACACCCACACACACGCACACACGTGCGCAGACACACACGCAAATTAACATTTGCACATGCACTCTTCAGGTACAAATTAAACAAATGGGCTTTCACTGTCCCTGCGTCATAATCATTATATTTCTTGGTAGGACAAATAGCAACACGGCTCATATTCCACCTGAATAAACAGCAGCATTTCCTATCCATTGCCTGGTCACTATATTGAGGAGGCTGTTGCCATCCCAATACTCTAAAGGAGCATAATTACAGAGCGCCGTCCCTTTTGTCTGTGGCTATCATGAACTTAAGCAATTATGCATGAGTGAGTCCCAGGAGCGGCAGGAAAATTCAAATATTTAATCAAAACAGTCAACGACAACAGACAGCACCGTCGGCACAGCATGCACATGTTCTCCAGGAGACGGCACATCCAAGCTTTGCTATCAGTTGCTGGCAGCGGTACAGCTTCCAGTTATACAGCCGACAGGAAGAGGAGCCGACAGCAGCCCCTGAATTCCTGGCTGCTGCTGCCGCACCTGGCAAATCACACAAGCAATTAGGCGACGGCCCTGTTTGAAATTGCAGCTTGAAATCAAAAATGGTGAGTGCAGTTAGAAGGGAAAAAAGGGGGGGGGGGCGAGGGATTGTGTGTGTGTGTGTGTGTGTGTGTGTCTGTGTGTGTGTGTGTGTGTGTGTGTGTTTGTGTGTGTGTGTGTGTGTGTGTGTGTTGGGGGGGGGGGGGGGGGGGTTGCATCAAATCCCAAAAGGTTAGGTCCATTTCTCAGATGCTTTCCCATCTTTAGGATAATCAAGTAACAGGTGTGATGCGACTCAACCTTAATTAAATCGGCACATGAAAGGCATGGTTGGGGGTTTGGTGAACTGGGTGCGCAGGAGTGTGTGCTAGTGTGTGTGTGTGTGTGTGTGTGTGTGTGTGTGTGTGTGTGTGTGTGTGTGTGTGTGTGTGTGTGTGTGTGTGTGTGAGTGAGATAGAGAGAGAGTGTGCACGCATGCATGCATATGTACGTGTGTGTATTTGTGTGTGTTCGTGTGTGTGTGAGTGTGTGTATTTGTGTGTGTGAGTGTGTGTGTGAGTGTGAGTGTGTGTATGTGTGTGTGTGTGCCATTTGTGTGACACACAAAAGCCTTCAATCAAAAGACAATTTTCTAATATGCTTTGAGCATATGACTTATAATATCTTCAGTGTTCTTTATAATAGCAGTCTTGCTAATATTGATTGAATAGTTTTATTAGCCTCTGATTTTCTTATTGTCATACTCAATATTTTTTTTCAACATGAGTTTATATGTAAATACCCTGTATGTTCTTTCTGTTCGCTTCTGTTCTTTCTGACTGTTGTTCAATCTGACTGTTCTTTTCAGAGGGATTGAAACCAACAAATAACTTGCCTGCTGCTGTCTCGGCATGCTACTCTCTCTCTCTCTCTCTCTCTCTCTCTCTCTCTCTCTCTCTCTCTCACACACACACACAGACACACACACACAGACACAGACACAGACACACACACACACACACACACACACACACACACACACACACACACACACACACACACACACACACACACACACACACACACACACACACACACAGAGAGAGACTGTATCAAGCTTTCCCCTTTCTTGGCACCACATAGGTGGTGCATATTTATGTGTTATGTGTCTGTGTCACATGCGCATTTTGTGTGAAACAATGAGAAAGGAAGTTTACACACACACACACACGCACAGACATAAACACACTCGCTCACACATACGTAAACACACGCACACGCATGCACCCCTAGGCAGCAGCCATATGTGCAGCAGTGCTGAGGCCAGCTGATCATCAAACAGTGTGCAAGCAGGGACACTGACACTGTGTTGACAGGTTATCACATAACGCCCACACACACTCCCACGAGCTGCTAACAGTAGCAGATTCCTGGCCAACTTCCACCCAGGGACTAAGTCACTAATGGCTCCAGACATCCCGACATCCACCTACTGTAGTATCCACCCAGACATACATACACCCAGTCTCCTCAGACACCCAGACCCAGACATCAAACCAGTCTACGGAGGATCCAGACACCCACATGGGCTTCACAGCCACACAGTTTTCATAGACGTCTTCACAGACAGCCACCTAGTGTTACCGACATCCCCCATGGCACTAACACTCAAACTTCAACTCGGGCATATGCTACACCCAGACATTAGGCTTATTATAAATATATCTATGGCCTGATCAACAAAACCCATCAAGAAAAACCTCAAGTAGCCTGTAACACATGTAAGTCATTTAGGCGAGAACGCTCAATTTAGAGTACGACACTTGGGACACATCTGTGATCAGCTGTGATCATCAGAGGCGTGCTTGCGTGTGTGCGTGTGTGTGTGTGTGTATGCGCATACCCTTGCATGTGTGTCTGTGGAGGTGGGGATAGAGAGAGACAGAGAGAGAGAGAGAGAGAGAGAGAGAGAGACAGAGAGAGAGAGAGAGAGAGAGAGAGAGACCAAGACAGAAAAAGAGAGAGAAAGCCAGAGTCAGAGTCCTGGAGCCAGTGCTGCTCTGCCTTCCCCACTCCAGTGCTCATGAGGCCGGCATGCATAGCCGTAACTACCATTGAGGACACAGAGGTCATGTCCTCTGTATTTTTTTTCAGTAATTTCAAATTTATCTATGATGAAAATCGATATATGATCAGCAATGATTCATTCAGTCTATATACGCCACCCCCATTTATCCTCAAGGCAGTGCTTAATGACAACAAACTTAAGAGTTAGACTGAAGTGTTTGAAGCATTCTAAATGTACAGTTTGTAGTACAGCACGCCACGCAGTATTTGACCTCGATATTTGAAAATGTCTGGTTGCGGCCCTGCCGGCACAGTGCTGACACCCTACCCTTGTTGTGCATCGATTGCGACCACAAAGTAGGGCAGCACGCTTAAGACTTGCCGCGGCTCCTGCAAGCAGGAGTGACTGATCAAATGTGTTCCTGAGAGTCATTTGAACTGCTTGCGGTGGGCCGCCATGCAACCTCACATAAGCCTAATGATGCCCCTTTTCATCCTCCACATGAGCAACGGCTTTTGATAATCCCTGTGAATGATGACATACCCACTACATTTTTTTGGCTCGTGTGCACACTACTCATCTACGCTGTTTGCGTGTGCGTGTGCGTGTGCGTGTGCGTATGTGTGCCCAGATTGATTTCAGATTTTTATTCCTCTCCACCCACATCACGATCAGCCTTTCAAGTTGTTTCCATTTCAAAAGCTAGCTGTCAGAATTAATGATACACTTCTTTTTCATTTAAAGATGACTGAAAACTTACATGGATGACGTAGCCTATAGGAGACATAAATCAAGAATTGAATGGCACACGATGAGCGGATCCAGTCATATATCAAACATGTCAGTAACAGTTATGCCAATGAGCTTAGAATTTGTATTTACAAAAGAGCAATTGAAGATATATAATTGCCCCTTTGGTCAGAAGATACCCAGCATGGGAAAACAACATTTCCTATATCAGCAGCAATGTGCTGATAGCATTGTCTAGTCATTTTGCAAAGACCATGTAAGACATGCCTTTTAATAGAATATGGATTAGCAAGCTCCAGTATAGCACCCTTGAGAGACAAACAAAAGTCAAATTAACACCATGCCATGAAATGCAATATGTAACACACATAGTGCACACAAATCATAGCTCGACTATTTTGTGGTATATCATGTTTTGTACTTTTTATTCACACCTTGAGAGGACAGACAGATATACAGACAGACAGAAAGACAGACCAGGTCTGAGGTGATTTGCACAAAATGGAGCATGGTGGTGCCAATGTGCAGCTCCGTGTGTTCAGGACAGTACAGTGCCATCTCATTTAAATGGCTCCCACCCGTCTTCTCTCTTCTCTCCTCCTGGTGCTACTGCATTGAGCTTCCCTCTTCAGTCCTGTGGTCTACTGGATGGGATTTCAAAGATCCAGAACGAAGAAGGGGGAGAGGCGGGAGTATAAAGAGATATGCAGAGTAAATTGGCTCTTAAATTGATGCTTAACTCTGAATTCTTAAAAAGGCCCAGGCAAATAAATTCTTTATCGAATCCCGCTGCTGGAATCCTTTCAGCTCCCCACCAATTTGGTGCCCACCCTCCCTCTCTCCGTCTCTATCTGCCTTTCTCTTAATCTCCGTTGCTTGTGATGAGTGCCACCCCCGTGGCTATGCCATGGATAGCCCACATGTGGGGGGGGGTGTTATTTGAATGGCTTCCTACTTTCTCCAAAGTGATTTTACAGATTACAGGTTTCTGTCCCTTTTTGTTCAGGACCAATAATGCTTAGAAGGTTCTGGCATCTGGAATCTGGCGGAGATAGTACGTATGGCTTATAATGAGGAAGGTGGTTCACAGACAGTGTTAACTCTTTTCATGGTTCAAACACTTATAGCATGTCTTTTCTTTCCAAAAAGTCTTAAACGATAGCCTCTCATAGATTCCAAACCCCATGACTCCAAGATGATTGGCTTATGTGCCTGTGAAGATA
Organism: Engraulis encrasicolus; assembly: GCF_034702125.1. Lineage (NCBI taxonomy): Eukaryota > Metazoa > Chordata > Actinopteri > Clupeiformes > Engraulidae > Engraulis > Engraulis encrasicolus. Next base: position 40,228,720 of record NC_085872.1, on the reverse strand, counting down.
TAGTGTTTGATTTTAAGAGGACATTTATTTGGTGCCATTCTTTTTAACCTTTTTTGAAACCACCGTTGATTTATTTGAAATGACTAAAGCTATTAAATTATAATTATCATAATTATCTAAATCATAGAAATGCTAATTTGAAAGTCAATTTGAAATCCTAATCGAATGACCAGGCAGCCATTACCGTTCACCTTTCCTGCCAGAGTTTCTTTACGGCCACAGACCCACCGTGGGTCACATTCCCATTACAGGCCATTAGCATATATGGTCATGGTCCAGTCACCATTGCCTTAGATCACTCTCTTTCTCTCTCTCTCTCTCTCTCTCTCTCTCTCTCTCTCTCTCTCTCTCTCTCTCTCTCTCTCTCTCTCTCTCTCTCTCTCTCTCTCTCTCTCTCTCATGTCAGACTCTCGAGTGGTGTGAACATACCAGAGGACTGGCTGAGTGTGACCTGAGCTGGTGATTTCATGTAACTTTCATGCACTTATCTTTAATGAGATGGGCGTTGATGGAAGGGGAAAGAGAGATGGGTCACGCAGGAACACTGAGGTTGCGGTGCAAAGTCAGTCCTCTTCCCGCAGACAGGGTCAGTCATCTCTCACATAAGGATCAGATGCACGTTCCTTCAAGCTGTCGTAATGCTACATCACATGAAGGTTAGGCTATATCACAGCACAGAGCAAAACCGTGACATGTTGAGGTGCTTTCCTTTGTCATATATGGATCCAGGGCCGGTTGTAAGCATAGGCCGGCTAGGCGGTCGCCTAGAGCGCAATGTGAAGAAGGAGCGCCGAAATGGCGCTCTCCGATGCGTAATTTTGCGATATGGAGTTTTTTTTTTTATGAAGTCGCAATCAACAAAGCGTGGAGAAAGCGCTCCTCAAGGCAAAACGCCCCTCAGCCAATAGTAATATCGCTTTCAACTGTCTCTGGGAAGTCTGTGAACCAATAAACAGACAGTCCTGAGAAAGGGGGCGGGACGAGTGACAGCGTGCGATATATTTTGAATTTTGGAGACTCACTCGAGAGACAGAGAGGGCAAGCGCGCCAACAGCAGTGTTGCTCTGCTGGGTGGAGAATTGTTATGTTCTCATTAAACCAGTCATTGCATGATGCAGGAGTTGCAGAGGGTGTTTTGGAACTATGTGATTTAATTAGCAACCGTTTGTGATAATGGAAAGCCTAATAGTTATGAGGCTACTGTTTGGAATTAGAGGGAAAAAGAGCTTTGCTTTTGATGTGAGAAATCGCTAGTTAGCATGCTAACATTAGCCAAGTATGCCAAGCAATGAAATCCAGTAAAGTAGCTGTTAGTAGCCTACTCACTAACACCCACCTGACATCATAGTACTTGCTTAGGTTGACAAGCAATGTAAAGTAAGACTGGTGCCATGTTTAAAACAATTTTAGCTGCCATATCTCCTTCCATCCACTTGAATGAATTACCTGCTTGTTGTAAGCTTAAAAAGACATTGTTTCCAGACCAGAATGACATAGGCCTTCATTAATCATGTAACAGAACCATGCATAGCATGTTTTCATGCTGAGTGATGTAGTATTGCAGACAAGTGAGGCTATTTACTATATTTTGTATATTATGAAATTCAAAAGCGTGACAGCTCTTCTCCCTTTCTCTCACCCTGTCCCTCCAGTTCAAACACATAGATAGCCCCCGCCCTTCTCATTCTCCTACTCACAAATGCACCACTATTTCCAGTCCAGGGGGGGGGGCAGAACTCGCCTAGGGCACCAAATAAGCCAGAACCGGCCCTGTATGGATCAATTCAAACATATCTGGTCGTAGAGAGTATATATATAAATAGATAAAAATGGATTTTCAAGTTATATTAAAGCCTATTGTATTTAAAGATTTCTTGGAGCACAAAATGGAAAGGATGAATGATTCGTTATTATACCTTAATACATTTTTTGAATAGAAATATGTGCACAACATCAGTCATTTTTTTTAATTATTATTATTATTTTTTTTTTTACTTTTGTCTCATGTTGACTTTTGATCTCTAACTATTTTTGGTCCTGTGATTATGATCTCTTGCATTACTATTTAACCCTCTGGTTGTGTTATGGTCAAAAATGACCGTTTTGAAACTTTCTTCAATTCTTAAATAGCTTCTCTATTTTTTATCATACACAAATGACACTTCATGATATCCTCCAGCTAACCTATTCAAAGGGTCAACATGAAATATAATGAAATTCCTAAAGAATTGTGGAAGATACACCAACTTGTTACATTCATATGGTGTCAAAAATGACCGGACCATTAATTTACATCTCCCAAAGTTATATACAGTTATATTACATTCACTTTACTCTCTTATTCTTTTTTGTTAGGCTTTTCAGAATACAACGATATGGGCCACATTAGTATAGATGTTTACAGTTAGTTGAAATACTTGAAAAAAAGTAAAGGTGTTACAAACGGCCTGAAAGCCTCTGAGAGGCCCTAGACTGCAGAGGGTTAATAAAACGAATTGGTGCAAGATAAGAAAAAAGCCTACAAATCACTAAAACAAAGCAAAATAACATTTAAATCACAGTGTAAATGTTTCAAAAGGATGTCTAAAAGGTATTAATCACAAAATATGCAAATCAGATTTTTAATCAATGTATTATTACCTCTTTTTGTGTAGGCGGTCAATTTTGACCGTTAACACCACGTAACCATGTTTCTATCACAACCAGAATAAAGACATTGAGATGTAATCAGGGTAGTTTCTTTGTTGATGTCTCTATGCATCGTGTAGAGACAAATTTTAAAAGGTCTTTAGTGTTTTCTACAAAGGCAAAATACATTGTAATGAGGGGATGCTCATGATTATCTGGTAATCATACTCTCCAGTCCATCACAAACGACTGTGTTAATACCCAACACAATGTGGCTAGCAATGAACAGAGTTGTTCCTTATCTCTGTGAGTTATATTATTAAGAGCGCAACATACATTATATCTGATAAAGTGTTACACAGCAACCTTAAAGGCACAATGTGATTATGGAGTGGCAATGTGCCGACACACACTTACGTACACACAATTTTGTTTACAGTGATTAACCAAAGTAATTAAACCACATCTATCACATACCGTACACAGCGACCAGAGGTACTGATGTCAGAGCAGAGCTATTTGATATCCCTTACGTACCTGTAATGAGGACGTGAAGCATATGAGGGGGACCTCAACATCACTAACAAACCAGATGTTTGAATCAAGCGAAAGGGAGTTTTTCCTCACCCCTGATGCCACCAGGGGCCGCACCTGAGCGCCCAATCTCTG
>NC_085872.1:40167923-40215423 GCF_034702125.1 Engraulis encrasicolus | reverse complement strand
TTCTCCTCTCCAACTCTCTGCTTCTCTCTTCCAAACACTTTCAAACACGCACGCACGCATACGCACACATGCATGCATCTACACACACACCACACACAAACACACTCTACTCTTTCTGTCTCTCTCTCTCACACACACACTTACACACACAAACACACCCTCGCACTCGATTCACTTTCTCTCTCTCTCTCTCTCTCTCTCTCTCTCTCTCTCTGTCTCTCTCTCTCTCTTTCTGTACCCCCCCCCTACTCTCAATTTCTCCCACTCTGTGTCTGTTTGCACAAGGTTCAGCTGTCCGTCAGTCCACCGTGACAGCAGAATCACAGAATGGTGTTATTAGAGCATGGACTGGTTAGTGAACTCATTTTACGCTATGCTCCTCCAATTAACGCTTCCTTCAGCAAGAACTAACTGCTGCCGATCGATTCGTAGAGAGGGGAGTGGGGTAGCCTGGGAACTCCCATACTGCCTTTAGTTCTACACAATCGTTTCGATCTGAAAGACAGTATGGCGAGGATGACTCATAACGTACAAGATCATGGGATCTGTGTCATAATGGCCAAGCATTCCGACCTTAACAGTTTCTCTGCCCAATCAGAGAGCAGGGCAGTGTGTCATAATAGCCAAGTATTCCAGCCCCATACGGAATTTACATAGGCAACTCCCCAGACCTAATCTCACTTGTGATTAGGTCTGGTGTTAACCAGGCAAGGAGTGGGGCACTGGGGAGTGAATGTGCATTGCTTAAACATGGCCTAGCAAAGAATCTACAAAAGGCTATGAGTTGAGAAATGGGTATAACAGCACCAAAAAATGAATGGATGAATGGATGGAGGAAATGCATGGATGGATTAAGGACCTATATACTGGTAAGATGTATTGATACATGTGAGATTCTTGATGAAGAGATTGAAATTTAGATCCGGGGGGTGCTGTGGCGCAGCGCGCTAAGCTCCCCACATTCGGGCTTACATTGCTCACGGGGACCTCGGTTCGAATCCATCCGGGGTCATTTCCCGGCCCTGCCCCATCTTGCTCTCCCAATCGTTTCCTGTCAACTCTCACACTGTCCTGAAATAATAAAGTCCAAAAAGCCCACAACAAATATATATATATCTGATTAAGATAAGGGGAGGGGAATGTCATGCCATATACATACTACGTGTAATACCTCAGTCATACACCTGAAGTACAACACCTGCACAAATAAATCAATATGATGTTGTCTCCAGATCCATCAATATTTCTACATCCATAAATTAGCAACACAATTTTAAGCAAGCATTAATCAAAACTCAGAGTTAATGCTTTTTTTTCTCTCTGGATGGCTGCCATACACTTCCTTTTCGTTTTCAGGCACTGGATCCTTGACATGCAAAGGAGGTGGAGTGATTCAGAGGAGCAGGATGAATTCAAGTCAGGACGAGAGAGGCGGAACAAAGCAACAGCATTCATATAAGGTACTTAGCTTTACAAGCTATTTAAAAAAGAAAGAAAATTTCATATAACCCTTCTTGTCAGTGTCGAAAAATATTGTCGGAATTTATAGTGGTTGCAAGTGGAGTCAAGGCTCTATGGCGCCCACACCATTTATTAGATGAAGGACGACTGACAGCAAACCAGCAAGGGGACAATGCTCAGGGGTCTCATATATGGGCACACATTGCAGGATAAAGATGCTAACACTCACATGCTTGCAGGGTACCGTGACATAACCTCCGCTCCAAGATAATAAGCAAATCACTCATCACAAAACACCACAGGACCATCAAAGAAGCTGTTCAACATTGCATATCAATCAGAAGCCCATACACCTTCCACTCTTAGTACTTACCATTCTTACCCCTTAACCTAGAGGTGGCAGAATCAATAATTATATCTTTTTAGTGCTAAAATGTCAATTTACTGAACGTATGTATTTTAATATTGCGTTTTTGTCATTTCAAGACTGCTTATGGACACACTTCAGTTGCCTAGATTTTGCAATAGATGAATGAAATCTTGTCAATCAGGTCATTTGAGAACAGCTTGGTTTTGCACACAATGTGGATGCCCCTTGTACTTCAGAAAAATGGGGTCATGGATAAAGTGACTGACTGAAAATGTAATGTTAAATGATGGATAATCTTTAATTAACTACAGTGTTCAGACATTCCCAGACCACAGATTGTATGCAATAAAAATTTAACCTGACCTGTATAAAAGAACAAACACAGTTTGACTGTAAAGTTAAGCAGCCAGGCCATTGTTTTCTCACACTGAAACAGACAGCTGGGACATAGGAAATAAAAGACATTTCATAAGTGGTTGTACACTAAACTTCATTGCCACGCAACTGGCGTCCTCAGTCTGATGGTCACAGACAACCAATCAATAAATTTATTGAATGATTTTTAAATTAAGGTCCACTGTCGCCTTGTGAAAGTGATATCCATTCAGAATGGTGTGCCCTTCTGAGAGGACAACGTCTTCAGGCATTACCAGAAGCCTAACAGCTACTTTTGCAGAGTTTAATTGTGTCACCTCATTTATGGATTATCATGCAATAACTCAAAGCAAGTAACAATGCAAGGCACTTTGCTTGAGCATATTAACCCCTAGGGATCATGCCTACGTTACGTCCAAAAAATATTTCCACCTGCCTCCGGCAGCAGAGTTAAAAATAATCCAGGTTAGAGGAGCTACTTGCCCTGTGAAAGAAAATGGCCATGTATTTAAAGAAATAAATAACTAAAACTTACTAGAACGCCGATGGCCATACCCACCTCATAATGTTGTTAATAGTAGCAGTCTGAAAACCCCTAACTGCACCACAATGGATAAGGATGCAAGTACATTATGTGTATAAATAACGTGTAGCTGAAATTAACAGCTATCCAATACACTGGATAACAATGGTACTTTGTAATAGAAAAGCTATAATTGAGTGCTAGTGAAATAATGGAATGTAGGCCTACGTCAACATTAAACTGTCCATGTTTCTTAAAAATAAAACCACAGCACAAAATTGCACCTAGCAGCAGTTACATCTAGTGGGCAGTGCTTGTGCATCTCTGTAACAAATGACCTAAAACCATCAATATTGCGATAAATCTTGTTACCTAAGAATAAGTAACCTATAAACAAAGCGTAAACGCCTACATCATACTGTCTTTAAAAATGTATGCAAACGAGAAAACCAAAAACCCTTTAAAACACCTTAGGTCCATGTTGGGAAAGTTAAACTCAAGGGAAAAATAGCAGTGCTGTTAAGGCCTGAGTTGAATTCCCATGTCTATATTACACAATTCCTTTGTGTCCCTCATTGTCGTTGCAGTGTCAGCAGTCCAAATAAAGTGGCACTGCATTGAAAATTGCATTGCAAGACAATCCCTGTCACCACAGCCAAGTAGACTGCATTCTATCGCTTCAATTACCCCTTTTATGCTAAAGAAAAGAAAGAAAAAAAGCTGCCTCCACAGTCCCCCATTATGAAAAGGCATAAGAGAAAAAGGTTGACTTGAAATGGAATTATGACTTAGCCTATTTTAGAGTCTGCATTTAGTTTTATTCGATTAGTCCTCACTGAATCCTTGTGTCTGTCCGAAAGAGTTGACTCTTGATTTGGCATTATTATCAACAATGAGCCTCATGTTAACGTTCTGTGTGACTACCGTAATTTGTTGCTTGTACGTCTTTCAATGAAAAGGTCCTCTTTATTAACTGTACTTATGATTGAAAGATATGGTATAATGTCGATGTTATGCTGCCAAATTCCACATTCATAAAACCATGTGAGCATCATAGCAGAATTCGAGATTGCTCTCTGAAACGCAAGTTGCCCATGCTGGACAATGAAGATACTTGTTTTACAAATGAGGCTCATACACATGCGATCACAAGCTATCACCTTTGTGAAAGTTCTGTGTGTGTGTGTGTTCTTGTGTGCGTGTGTGTGTGTGTGTGTGAGAGAGAGAGAGAGAGACAGAGAGAGAGAGAGAGGAGAGAGACAGAAAGAGAGAGAAGGAGAGAGAGAGAGACAGATAGGGACAGACACAAAAAAAACTAGTGGAAAGCTTGGTTACTGTGTGGGTGTGTGGTCAGTCTCTCGTCCTTAGCCTGAGGGGCAAGGAATTAGTACATCTGCACTTCCATAGAGGATGCGATCCTTATCTAATTCCTCCGAGACATCCCAGGAATGCTGCAGGCTGTGGGAATGTCATGGCATATCCTAGGCCCACTGTGGATCTATTGTGTCCCCGGCCAGAACTGTGGGTTACTACTAATAACGAACAGGCGTCCATATAGAGAAGAGGCAAGCCGCGTGCTCCAAGAACTTCCCCATTTGTTCGCTTAAAACAATAGCGGACTCATCGCTAATAGTATGCACATGTGCATGCTGGCACCACCACTGTCATTTGTGGGCTCATGTTGTCCATGTTTGTTTCCTGATAAAATATAGCTCACAGAACGCAGAACACAACTATGGATGCTTAAAATTGATGTTGAAATACTATGACACACCATCATTGTGAGTTGCCACGAATCAGAATGAAAACGGTACTAATTTAGAAAAAGGAAAACCCTTAAGACTGGAACTGTCACGAATTGGAATGAAAACAGTACTGATTCAATAATACCCACGACCTGAACTGGCTTCATTATTATTTGAGATGAAGTAAGTTTTTAAAACGTTGTATGAATATTCAGCTTTTCGATCACTGTTATGTGCTATGGCATATGAGGAACCTTGCATTCATTACTGCATTATGTTTGCCATTGACCTGGAAAATAATTAAATAAAATTTGGACTAATCTGGGACATTTTTCCGCATTTCTTTCAATTCTTTAAAAACAGAATACAATCACAGAGTGTCAAATCCTTTAACTCATCATCTTTGTACAAAATGTAACAACAGCCACACTTTTTTCTATAAATGTTGTATGAATATATTTTCAAAAATACACTGCAGAATGTATTAGTGTGTGTGTGTGTGTGTTTGCTATGTTTGTGCATGCATGTGAATGTGTGTTAGTGTGTGCGCGCATCTTCACATCCTGTGCCTGCAGAACAGCCAAACACGACAGCCATGTGCTGTGAAGTTAACTGTTGTCAGACTCGTATCTCCCACTCCTACGTATATCCCCCCTTTTGGCCCTTGTCTTAATTGCAACCCCGCTGCAGTAAGCACCCCACTATCACCCAGATACCAACACTCGGGGAACACTGGCAACAGCTTAACACTCACCTGCAAAATATAGGCCAAATGTCCTATTGCTGCTTCTCGATTTGACCCATATTCATTAAATACAAATGACTTCATCCAGCAGTGGTGGATCAGCACAGCTAATACACTGATATAAGACTGAAAGACTGAGGAACTCATATAACAAGCAGTACCGGTACGTACGTATATGTCAGTGAAGGGGTAAGCATGACGGGGTATTGAAGAGGAATTGCAAGGTCACAACACACTGAAAATGAGCACAGACAGGCGTAGGATTCACTTTTAAAAAGAATGGTGGCAGCATTCACAACGCCCGTCCTTACAATACCATGGCACAGTATTTTGAGTGTTTTGTTGTGCAAGTGCTGAGGCATAAAGCAATTGTTTTTGCATGGAAAAAAGTTACACTAGTACTTACATGTTTGAATTGAAAAACACATTTAATTTATGTTACTATGCTAATATGAATAAACACTTAATTCCATGGCTAGATTCTAGAAGTCTTAGCAAATAAAAGCAGTGGATAAATAAATAAAACAGACAGAATGCAATGTGGAAAGTTGTGTTTCAGGTAAACACGGCACATGTGAGTCTGCCTCTTCAATTTGGCAAATGCAAACAGTGCTGTGCAGTGTTTGAGTGCAAGGTAAGACTGTTCCTAGAATATATGTATTGACACCAGGTCTAAGAGATCTCATTTAAATAAAAGCGCTCTTTCAGTACAAACTAAACTGTGTGTGTGTGTGTGTATGTGTGTGTGTGTGCGAGAGAGAGAGAGAGAGAGACAGAGAGAGAGAGCAAGAGAGCAAGAGAGAGAGAGATCAGACTTATAATTGCACTGAAAGATATTTCACACTACAAACTGCAAGATGGATGGCATGTCGAATGTGCTAGATAGTTTTCTTGTTTATAATTTACATCAATTTGAAAAACATGTCTCTGCGTGTAATATGTATCACAGGGACAAAATAAATTCCAGCATACAGCATATGGGACTACCATAAATAACAAAACGTGAATATAAATTGTGTGTTCTACTGCTTATTAGATGCATCAAGGTCCATGATTCATAAAAATAAATATGTCGGATGCATGTAGGACTTCGCGTTGAGCTGCTGACGTACAGGAACCACATAATATTTTTAATACGATACATCAAAGCCCTGTCAAAAGGAATTCTACATGAATATTGATGTTTAAACTGATGCTATGCCATCCAACATCTCATACCACCCCTCTTTCACACAGACACACACACACGCACACAGACACACAAACACACGCGCACACACACACGCTCCCACATGCACACACACACACACACAAATGCAAATTCAAACTCTTGGATTAAGTTATATTGTGTATCACAGACACATACCACAGAGTCTCTCTCTCTGTCTCTCTCACACTCAGAGTTGGCTTCACCAAGACACGTCAGTCTTCCTCCCGAAACGTAAATCAGACTTATGCTAAGTGGCACGGCCACGTTCAGCCTCCTCAGATCCCCGGCACTGGCACTGCTGTTGCTCTAGTCTCTCTCTCCTCCTCTGCTCTCCGGTCCCCTTTGGGTGCCACTGAGGCTTTATGCAAATAGGCATCTCTCTGAATAAAAATCCAGATTATTATGTATGGAGATTTGCTTAACAGCGTTTTGGGGCTCGCTTTGAAAACGCGGCCTCCCTCGGGAGATGGCGGTGGTCTTCGCTCCGACACCGTCCCCGCTATTCCGGAAAATTACGAGCCCAAGGGACATCAGCGATGCAGTTTGTGTCCTACTTTCCCCCAATCCCCTCCTCGAAAAACATGTTGACTCTGATGGCACTTTGATGCTCTCCAAACATCCCCTTTCTCTCTTTCTATCTCTCGTGAGCGCGCTCATACTCTCCAGGTGACACACTTTGTACATCTGTGTTTATCTGCTGTCTTCGTGGCCTGCGCTCCACTCTAGGCTGATGCACTCCAGCCCGGGTCATGCATCTCTGGTCACAAGTGGCCGTGCACTCAAGTGCACTTCGGCATGAAGCGGTGCACCTTACCATGATGCGTGATGCGGCCACCTTCCACCATCAGCTGCAAAGCCTTCCCTCTGGCACGACCAACCAAAATGTAGTAAGTGCATCATGTGGTAGCTTACATATACCGTATCGTAACGAGAGTTTGTGTCAGCCGCTGCAAGATGCTATCGTATATTAGCATTGACCCCATGTCCCAACGGATTAAAGTGCGGTCCACTGAGCTATCGGGATCTGATTCTCTAGTCACTCCCCACAAGCTCCCTCTGTGGATATCGGCTGTCTGCAGGCGGCCCCAGAGAAAGGAAAGGTGGATGCTCATAAAGTTCAGCCCATCAACTAGGCTACTGTAGATTATCTGACACCATGCCAGACCTCTCCAAAGGTCTGCTGCTACACCACAGTGTATCTGTGAATCCAAATAGATCATGACAGCGCTTTCAAGTATTGCCTGCAGTTGTACTGTACTGTGTGCATGTGAGAGAAGTGAAAAATTGCAATAGACGCATACAATAGACAAAACAATGAAAAAACGCCATTTTATGCTGTCTGACCCCCCCTTCTGTCATAGGGTTACGTGGCGCTATTCCGACATGTCGCTATTCCGACGTAAATGTCTATTGTCGGAATACCGACACGTTTTCCACTGTCCGCCGCTATTCCTACATGCCGCTATTCCGACATCCCTAACCCTAACCCTAACCCTGGGTCGGAATAGCGGTATGATGGAATAGCGCTATGTCGGAATAGCGGTTGCCCCCCCCTGTCATAGTACCTGTGGTAGGTTAGTAAGGACTCAGGACTCTTGCCATTCACAGCCATAGAGTTCTTTTAGGGAGTCGGGCAGCTGATTAAATAGGCCTAAACTTAATCTTGACTCTGGTATATGACCTTGTACCTTGTTTGTGTGTATGTGTGTGTGTGTGTGCGCACGTGCGTGCGTTTATTTAAATTTAATTTTATTAAATTTTTTTAAGTATTTTTGGGGCCTTCCGGCCTTTATTATAACAGGACAGTGGAGAACAGACAGGAAATGATTGGGAGAGAGAGATGGGGGAGGGCCGGGAAATGACCCCGGTCGGTCTCTAACGGGGGTCCCCGTGGACATGCAAGCGCGTGTTTGTGTTTAACTAGAAATGCTTTGAAACTAGGCATGTGTGTAGACCTACGAAGTCTGTGTTTGTGGCTAAGCATAAAGGTTTTGTCATCTTTGATATTTAATATTTATGACCACCAATGTTTCCAGAGACACCCGTTGGAATGACTGAGACATAATTGTACCAATTGTGACACCTTTGGTATAATGAGCTTAATTGTTTGTTTACCAACTCTGCGTGTGATAAGGATGCAGACACGATAGCCCAAGCAAGACAGAAGAACAAGCAAGTAAGGAAGCTACTGTGTGGATACAGTTTGGACTGCGTTTCATTTCACTAATGGCAATATGGTTCCTCAAAGTCCAATTAATCAATGATTGACAGCCCATGTAAACAAAGCAGGGGTAGCACATTACATCATGTCTCCGTCAACAACGTTCAGGGCTCTAAAACCAGCCAACCGGCCAAATGCTGGTGAAATTTCACTTTGTCTGGTAGAAAATATCAACTTCCAAGCCACTTTGACCCATTAGTGAGTGTGTGGTTGGCTAGTAAGATTTGCATCCACTAGTCATTTTGGCTGGTGAGGAAAAAAAGTTAATTTAGAGCCATGACAACGTTGTACTAAATTACAAGCTGGGCATCATGTGAGCAGACCTTGCAAGCATAAAAAAGCAATTTATGGCAACAATGTAGTGGTGTATAATGTAAATATATATAGTTAGCATTAGCATGAGGATAATTCTAATCAGTCACACTTCGTGATGACTTTCTTAATGTAGTCTCCACCCAAAACATCCAAGTCATCTACATTTTGTTTGTGTCTATACTCCCTGTGTCTGTGCTCACTGAACGTGTGTGTGTGTGTGTGTGTGTGTGTGTGTGTGTGTGTGTGTGTGTGTGTGTGTGTGTGTGTGTGTGTGTGTGTGTGTGTGTGTGTGTGTGTGTGTGAGAGAGAGAGAGGAGGCAGGCACATGTGTCCCTATGCCTGTGTGTGTGTGTGTGTGTGTGTGTGCGCGCGTGTGCGTGCACGCGTGCATGTGTATGCATGTGTGCGAAGGTCACTCAGTGTGAGCCCGCCGTGTAGCTGAGAGAATGACTCTGAGCCAGGTCTCTCATGGACAGACATGCAGGGTCATCTCTGCCGATTTTTCCGCCTGGACACCACTCGGCTTTACTGGCCTCACCCCAGCGCCTCCAGAGCTCCTTTTGATGTACCAGCAAACACAGAAAGTAGTAGGAGTCAAAGAGAGGAAGAAGGAAGAAGGAAGAGAGAGATTGAGATAGAAAGGAGGTAAAAAGACAGATGAAGAGGGAGAGTGAGGAGAGGAAGAGCGGGGCAGAGAAAGAGAGAGGAAGGGAAGAAAGAAGGAGTCATGGTGGCAGTGTTAATTTTGTCAGCTTTTTTTGATTTAGTCGTAGTCTTAGTCACAATGACGAAAATCAATTTTAGTCTTAGTCATATTTTAGTCATTGCCTTCCCAATTTAGTCTTAGTCTAAATGACGAAAATCAATTTTAGTCTTAGTCAATTTGTAGTCATTTTCGTCATTTTAGTCAACACTGTACATTACAGAACTTCTCCACACACTTTTAACATATATCATTGACTGTAGAGAATAAACCTTCTCCACACACTGCTTCTCTTTTTCACATAATCACACTGTACAGAATAAAACGTCTTCACACACTGGTTCTCTTTTTCTCTATTTTATTTAATACCAGTGTTAATTTCGTCAGCTTTTTAAAATTTAGTCTTAGTCTTAGTCACAATGACGAAAATCAATTTTAGTCTTTGTCATATTTTAGTCATTGCCTTCCCAATTTAGTCTTAGCCTTAGTCTAAAAGACGAAAATCAAAAAAGGGCATTGACGAAATATTTTAGTCATAGTCATGGTTGACGAAATTAACACTGCATGGTGGTTGAGTGAGAGACATCTATGAGCTGGTCCTCCTTTTGCTTAAGGTCATGGTAGATCCTGAGGATGTGTGAGACCAGAAAACCCCTTTTCACGCCTTCTCTGAAAAAAAATCTGTTTGGCTTGCCCAGTTCAAAAGACATATATGTTTTCAACTGTTTAAAGCACTCCTATGCCTTAAACACAGACACACATGCACAAACACACACACACACGCACAGATTAAGAGTGAGAGAGCATGCACACGTGTGTGTGTCAGAGAGAGAGAGAGACAGAGAGAGAGAGAGAGAGAGAGACAGAGAGAGAGAGAGACAGAGAGAGAGAGAGAGAGAGAGACAGAGAGAGAGAGAGACAGAGACAGAGAGATGTAATGCTGTCTTCTGGAGACCTGGCTTTAGATAGTGGATCCAAATGTTCAAATTCTGCTGCTTCTACCTACCACAACCCTTCAGACAGATAGCGGTCAGACTTGCATCCCAGAGGTTGCCGGTTCGACTCCCGACCCGCCAGGTTGGTGGGGGGAGTAATCAACCAGTGCTCTCCCCCATCCTCCTCCATGACTGAGGTACCCTGAGCATGGTACCGTCCCACCGCACTGCTCCCCATGGGGCGCCACTGAGGGCTGCCCCCTTGCACGGGTGAGGCATAAATGCAATTTCGTTGTGTGCAGTGTTCACTTGTGTGCTGTGGAGTGCTGTGTCACAATGACAATGGGAGTTGGAGTTTCCCAATGGGCTTTCGCTTTTATTTCAGATGAGCTAATTAGTGACATGTCTCGTGTGAAGTGCACAGGCAGATGCAACATATAGGAAACACTTATGTTGGTCTCACCATGTTGACACTATGTTGGTACCATGTTGGTGCACATTGTTTACACCATGTTGGTCAACACCATGTTGGTCCACAGAAATGCATACAGTTGTGTTTGGGAAACAGTTGCGTCTAAACCAAGTAAGTTGCAAACAACATTAGCAACTGTGCTTTTGGGAAGCGCACATCTGATTGTGTCCTCCATTTGTGTAGTGAGACAGGGCTTGGAGGGATATTTTTGCGATCGACACAATCTTGTGCTTCTTACACACACCACCACGTTACACACAGGATTCACCCACCATGATATGTAATACTAGTGTATATAATGTGTTATTTCTCATGTGTATTTGTTTCCAAAACATGTACCCTACCCTGCCCCTTTTAAGCCTAAGGTGTTTTCAGTTTTTAGCTTGAGAAAAATAGTATGAGTTATACACTAAGATTCTCTAGCCTTGACTCATTTTAAGTGAGGAACCTCAATCTGAATTTTTTTTTTTTTAAAAACCCGCCCCCCTTGCTAAAAACCCCTACACGTTTCTATTACATAGGAGGTGTCCAAAGAGGGTGGAGTAATAAAGAGGCTTCGAAACCCGCCCACCCAATGCAAAAGTGTGTGCTCAAGTTGGGTCTCCTAAGGGGGCGTTGTCCCCTCCTTCTTCTTCTATTTTTGAGGTGTTTGCACAAGAAATGCGCTACCGCCATCTACAGTGCTAAGGGGACTCCATTTATTCTCAACCTGAGGACTCCGAAGGTCTCCTAACCGAAGGTCTCCTAAAGGGGCGTTCACCCTACAGAAAGTGGATACCAGAAATGAACTGAAATGACTTATCTCTGTCTAGAGTATCTCTGAGGTGTCCCTGGGTCATTTTGACCCCTATCACTTTGAGGGGCTTATACATCAATATTTTCTAAACTCTCTGATACAATAGTGATCACATGTTGAGAAGACAAGGCAGAGGGTGAATTATGTGGAAAAAGAAGTACAGATATTGTTCGGTCCTTCAGTTGTGGATCAATCGGTCAACCTTGCGCGGTAAGAGCACTGCTGGCTCAATCCGAGAGCTTGCATTGAGTTTACTCACTGTCTGCTTATCTTTTTTCCCTGTATCTCTCACTCTCAAAAACATATACAGTATAGGGCCTACACAGAATTTCACAAGCATAATGAAGGAAACATGAGGGTGAATATGAGCTATGATTTTTTCATTTTTTAAATAATTTATATATGCCCGATTCAAAATGACCTGAACACCTTCTATGTAAAAAAAACATGAACACCTTACAAGGGTTAAGAGGTACTGCTCAACATCTATTTCAAGTAAGGTGGACTGTTGTTTTCTTTAAACCACACATACAGCGGCATATTGTCTCAAGTACCAATCTAGATTCCTCTCCAGAATCATAACTTTCTTTTGGCTATTCCCAGACATGGCAGTCACTATATGAATTCATATTTGGCCATAAATGATTCCAGATAATTCAACTGCAAATTTAGTTTGCTTCCCATCTCCCTAGCCTATTACTGCCAAGATATAGGCCTACTTCTCTTCTCACTTCCTGTAACCATGATGATGTGGGGTGTTATAACATACGCTTCCCAAGATTGATTTTCATGTTCATACGAAGACAAAGATGCATTTAATAAAGCACCACTGACCAGTGAAGCCTCCATTTTGGTTTCCGTTTCTCGATTCTAATGGCTCATCCACATCTGGCAGAGAGATATCCTTCATTTTGGCTCGTTGCAGACAAGGGGCTCAGCAACCCATAAGTGGATCCTGACACACCACCTGGACCTCTGGGGTGAACAAATACAATACAGCAACCTTTTCCACCATGTTTCATCCTTGGTTAATATCTGTTCTCTTTCTTCCCCTTCCTCTCTCTCTCTCTCTGTCTATCTCCCTCTCTCTCTCTCTCTGTGCGTTGTTTGTTTGTATGTTTAGACTACAGACGATGCACTGTTTGTGGTTCAGAAAGCACAAAGACTTCCAGGTGGCAGAGTATACAGACCGTCCAGAGGGAAGCACTCAGAACGAATACAGAATCCATCACTGATGAGCAGGGTCCAAGCCATGCCCTCGTGCATGTCCTTCTACTTCAGTCATTGCAATGCATGCAGACGTGGGTATGGCCAATGCATGTAAGCTTTCCAGAAGACACAGAAGCGGCACCGATGAAACATGAGGTGTTGTACGCCATGCTGATTGCCAACCTAGCTACAGCGCATGCAGTGGTTTTTGTTACAACAGAGCTCGCCGTGATTACCCTAATGAGACGCATAAAAACAACCTTTGTGAATACAAAATTGTCTGCCTCCCAGGGACTGGCCTTGCTAGAATACAAAAAAATATCACTGCATTTCCGTCTAAATTCAGAGCCTTGTTTAAAAAAAAAAGAAAAAGACAAAATATACTAATGGTTATGTACAAACCAATATTGGACTGGTGGTGTTGCTGTAACTGGTCTATTTCTGTTTTCATGACTTCAATGTATTTATACATGGCCATCCAAAACGAGGTAGAGGAGCTAGCTTATAGCTTCAGTAGAGGCGGTGAATAATTTAAGAAGGCGCATGCTAACGAGAGCCAAGAAGCACGGGTCGCGGAAGAGGCGATGATGTAATGAAGTGTAACTCCTGAGTAATATCTGATCCGGGGAAGGGGAGAGAGAGACAGAGAGAGAGAGAGAGAGAGAGAGAGAGAGAGAGAGAGAGAGAGAGAGAGAGAGAGAGAGAGAGAGAGAGAGAGAGAGAGAGAGAGAGAGAGAGAGCCCGCAGCAGCCAGGGACACCTGTCACTGGACAGAGCCTGGTGCATTTCCCTCCGAACAGAGGCACAGCTATTGGTGTGTGTGTGTGTGTGTGTGTGTGTGTGTGTGTGTGTGTGTGTGTGTGTGTGTGTGTGTGTGTGTGTGTGTGTGTTTGCACGCACATGCTTGCACACAGGCTGGTAAAAAGAGAGAGGGAGAAACTCTACGAAAGGCATACACTCATGCACGCTCTCTATCTCTGTTCCTCTGTCCCTCTCATTCAATTTCTCATTCAACACATTTGTTATTTTTATTGTTTTACAGTAAAATTAACTCTGGATCTAAATACTTCCACATCACGTAATGAAAGCATTCCAAACGATCAAATGGAAGACTTTTCAGTCTACTTGAGTACATCATGTCCTGTGAAGATTACGTGAAGTTAGCCCCTAATTAGCTGTCCAAATGTCACTGCTGACCATCAAGACATATAATCTCTAACAAAAAAAAGGCCACAAATGTGGATATGGCAACTATCCACAGCCAAACTACTGAGTTCAACAGACTTTATTCCAATCACAATGCAGTGTGATGTATGCTTTATGTGAATGACACATTATAATTCTTCACTGTCATGATATGTGGAGCTTATTGATGAAATGGCTGCCAGCAGTGATGTTAATTGTTTGCGACTTAGCTCGCTGGAAGGTTTTAATAATTTTGATTACATGAAGACTAACAGGCATGATAATTGTTTGAGGCTTAGTCACACAACAGTGGATCAAAGTGGCCTGAAAATGTAGGGCAGCTGATGTCAATGCAGTGTCATTTACAGAGCCTTTGTGAGGCAGAGGAGGAGGTTCTGAGCTTCTTAAACAAATTTTGTACTGGGTGAATTAATCCTTTGATCTGCGGTCAAAAACACACGTGTCTGAGGTTTGATGTGACCTACTCTTATTTGTCAGATGGTCTGATCTGTCCACACCTGCCATACACAACAGAAGAGAAAGAGATGGGGGAATAATAGGGTGTGTGTGTGTGTTTTTGTTTTTGTTTTTTGGGTAGGGTGGCGGCTTTGTGATGTGTGTGAACTTCCGAAAATGCAGTCTATGTTTTCAACGTTTTATAGTTGGGCTATGCTGTTAATGTGTGTTCTCGTCAATGATGGGCTATCAATTGTAGACTGAACATAAACTGCGTAGGTTTGTCAGTTATAACAAATAATTGGAACTGGTGGGATTAAAGGAAGGAAAATAATTTAGGTTTATTGTCAGTGAAATCAATTTAGGGTTCTGATTTGCACATGCTTTCATACCTAATTACACGTAATTGCTTAGGGTCATTTCATGCCAACTGAACAAATCTACACGCACTTGCGGTTCAATATACTCTAAATAAGTAACTGAGTGTTCCTTAGACATTCACAAGAAAGTAAGTCTCCTTTTAAAGGGTAACTTCAGCCAATTTCAACATGCAGTTGTAATGCTCACACTACCACAGACTTGTCAGAACCTGAGATTTTTTTTTCTTTCCTTTTTCCGAGATGCTCGTCATTATAATGGGGGCAGGTGTTTGTTTACATTTAAAAAAACATTTTGATTTATTCCTAAAAACACCCAAATGGTTATGCAACATCAGCAGACAACTAGCAAACAGCGAAACCTTTTGGGAGTAGGCCCAAGATTTAAAAAAAAAATGTTAACAAAAGCTGCCCCATTAGATTAGCTCTCTCGGAAAGGGCTGAGTCCAAAAATGCAGCATCACCGGGTACTGACAAGTCAAGTCAATAAAACAGCATATTAAAAATTGGCAGGGGGGCTCTGTGGCGCAGCGCGCTAAGCCCCCCACATTTGGGCTTGCATGCCCAACCCCGGGGACCCCGGTTCGAGTCCGGCTGGGGTCATTTCCCGATCCTCCCCCGTCTCAATGTCCCATTCTTCGACTGTCCTGTCAAATTAGAGATGTACAGGATCCAAGATCCGGTACAGGATCCAAGATCCGGTACAGGATCCAAGACCCGGTACAGGATCCAAGATCCGGTTCCGGATCCGGCAGGATAATAGGGTTTTTCGGACTATCCGGATCCGGCAGGATCTTGAGCAGTGGATCCGGTATCCGGCAGTTACCTAAAAATCAGGATCTGGGGCATCTCTACTTTTTACGTAGCCTAGGCTTTTCAGTCAGTCTTTCACAACCCCAATCGCTGCATGGAGTGAAAGCCCTTTGGAAGCGGCCATTGAAGGCAGTGTGGCAGTAAGCCAATGAGTTTTAAAAATAATTTGCGCCAATGTAATAAAAAGGGCCCACGTGTGCGAGTTGGCTATGTGTTTCAACTCTTTCGTAGGATCCGGTATCTGGTTCCGGATCCGGCAGGATCTTAAGCAGTGGATCCGGTATCCAGCAGGATCCTAAAAATCAGGATCCGGTGCATCTCTATGTCAAATAAAGGCATAAAAGCCCCTAAATATATATATATATATATATATATATAAAAAAATGGGCAGAAGTGCTCCTTTAAGTGAAGAGGTATCCTTTCCCAGTTACAGACTGTTTAACCATTGTTTTTCTGAAAAGTTCTGAAGGTCATATAAGGCGTCAGACATACCAAGGCGGAACCGAACCGACGCGAGACGAACGAGGACTTTCAGCTTAGTTTCGGCCGGTGTGTTCTACACTGCCTTTCACACTTAAGCCGGGCATACACTGTGCGATATTTTCACTCGTGGGTCTTAAGCTTCTGCTCACACTGCACGATGGAATTTCACTGTTTAAAAGTTCACAACTCACGACTCACGTCCTCACACTACACGAGCCAACAGTCGGATGCGAGTGAAATGCTTCCACCGTATGACGCGACAGGCATGTTTCCCCGGTCTGCAGAGGAGGGAACATGCGCACCTGAGGTGGAGATGAGGTCGCGCTCAACAGCGAATCGCACGGCCCTATTCATTTGTGCATGTGAAGTGTCAAATCGGGTCGTAGCGCTGCTTTAACTGTGCGCTTTACGCACGAGCCACGACCAGAATTTCAAACCGTTTTGATTTTCTTGCGACCCTGCGATTGCACGATCGTGAGGCGAAATCGCTTGTCGTTACCCCATGTACACTGCACGATGCGAGACTCACGATTGACCTGCGATTGAGCAAGAAATCGGCCCGACTCTCAAAAAGTCGTGTGAGTGCCAAATCGGAGCAAAATCGGGGCAAAAGTCGCACAGTGTAAGCCCAGCTTTATAGTGTCGGCGTGTTCAATCCCCCCACAGCCAAAGCTAGTGTGTAACTTTGCCATTCATTCGAGTTACCGAAAAGGTGGCAAAGGCTACCATACCTTTTCCGAAAGCCTCAGCTTTCTAATGGTGTATGGCCATCTGACTAGAGTAGCTGATTTGAGCTATTCCACATAATTTCAACTAAGGTTGAGAAAACAATTTGTATAAATCATGAAGTGTGTTGCTATACCTGATAATCTGTAATGGACATAATGTAATATACTTGCCCCCCCAATGTGGACATAGACACCGTAGTGACATGTGGACAGTGGTGTTAGCCCACAGCTGCTTTTTACATTACATACACAATATCACTGCTCAGACATTTTTTTTTGTTCAGCACCAAGGACTTCCTTCATGGCTAGTGCAGTGTATTTCGAACATTTTGTATTTTGAGTATTCTGTCTGTACAGTACAACCAAGCCCACAATTCCAACTTCACCTCCTACTATTATCATTACATAGCAACACCAGGAACAAAACATCAACAACTGCAAAAACAGACTGATGGCAGAGGCAAAATGAACCGTTCCCTGGTCACCCCTAAAGGTGTATATATAGTTCTATATAGGTCTATATAGTTCATACCTGTTCAGCACAGCAACAAGACTAAACCACAGGTCAGGACATTACATTACATTACATTTGGCAGATGCTTTAAAACCAAAGCGACTTTCCAACGAGGACATAATCATAGCCAACAGGACAGAATAACAATCTCTCAAACACCTACATGAACATTTAACAGAGTTTACCAACCAAATGTTGAGGCAGATTACCAGCATTCTGACCCCGTTTTAGTAGAGTCACAGCATATTATGTGATAAGGCCATTGAAACATGTTATGGCTTGTTTGAAAGATGAGATTTGAACATTAAAAAAAATGTCAATAATTGATTAAACTGGCTGAGAGTCTAGGGATGCAAACAATTAATCGGTTTTAATCGATCAATGCGTTAATCGATTAAAAAACATATATCACAATTAATCGACAATTCAACTGACAAGAGACCCATGTGAAATGGGTATGTGAAGAGTGTGTATGAAGAGGGGTGTGAATAGTGGGAATATTTAAATCACCTCTGGATTAAAGAATTTAAATATGATTAATTTAAATGTGGTATTTTATCTCAATATTTAATTACAATTTTTAGATTTAGTAGTTTTTTTTTCGAGAAACATTGAGATTTCGGGGGGAAAACGCAGCTTATCAATTAATCGTAAGTCGATCGATCAACTAATGATTAATCGATAATTTGCATCCCTAATTTCAAACAACGCCTGGTAGTCAATGTGTTAATAAATCTGTGATCTGTCAGTCTCGGGAATGCAACAAAAAAAAAACACAAAATGTCCCGAAAGTGATTTAATCCAAGAGATTTAGTCCAAAATCAACAGGAAAACCCAATAATCTGATGTGTTAGTGTCTCTGATCCATGTGTGGGAAACACGGGTCTGTAGCATGTATGCCAGTGTTAACGTAGATGTGACAGTCCGAGCATTTTCTCTTTTTTCCCCTGTGCCTTTTCATACTCAGACATTGAATAAACATTCACACACATACACTTTCACACACACTGACTTTGGCATTCAGTTTCCCCAAACACACTGTGGACAAGACGCTATCAAATATGCGATGGAGCTAACCTGCTACCGAGAGACTTTACCTCATGGACATCTGTGTGCCAAAAATGGACAATGACCAGAAAGAAACACCCTGGTCAAACTATTTCCAATATATTCTTTACTTTGTGCTTTGTGAGTTTCTGAGGCTTTTGTTAGTGCGTAATAAGAAAGCATACCGAATGTTGATCTTCTTGGCTGACTGGACCCGTGGCTGGTAAAGAGTGCCATAAGACACATGAACAATGTTGCCACAAAAAATCACAAAAAGTCGCTATTGGCTCTCTGAAAAGTCGCCAGACGTAAAGATGGGTTCTAATTTTTTTTTTTCCCCTGGCTGCACACAACTCAACCTCTGGTCGTTGGAAACAGCTGTCGATCAAAAAATTACCTCACATGGTTGGCTGCCAGTGTCTTGCCCCTCCTCACAACATTGTGTTTACAAACACGGCGAACCCAAGTATAGTGTCACAGCGTCATGCACAGTGTTGCCAAAAGAAAATCAGCCAAAGTCGCTATGGGCTTGCTGAAAAGTCGCTAGAAGTTGCTAGATGACGTCATGACGTTACATGTGACGTCACAATGTCAAGCACGGCGTGCTGATCTACAGAAAACGTGCCCACATGCCTTCGTCCATAGTACAAATGGGCGGTGCTAGCTACTTTTTGGAGATCAGAGCTAATCTGCAGCGCTGCTTAACCGTGGGAAACGCTTCTGACGGCGGCGCAGAGTCAGAATTATGTGGAAAAACAATGAATTTGTCACTGAAAATGCACGTTTTAAAAAGTCGCCAAAGGCGCTAGATGAGTTTTCTGTCGCCAGTGCCCGGGGCCGGGATTCACTGCGGTCGGTGCGCCAGCCTGCTAGTGCTCATTACAATTTGTCATATGCATATCCCAAGGTTGCCTGGCTCTTGCCCGACCTGTAGTTCCGCACAGCTTTGTGAGCTCCACTACTAGGTCTGGGAGCATGTAGCAGGATTCCATTTCTACAGTCAAAAAATAATCGCAGCATTTATTGCTTTAATATCAACAAATTCTTTCAAAACCATTTTCTGTTGATCTCTAACGCGTCAATATAGTCTATAATATGTTCTGTGACTCCTCAATGTGAGCTGCCAGTGATAAATGCTCGGCATTATTTTTTGAGTCCAGAAATAAATGCTCGGCATTATTTTTTGAGTCCAGAAATTGAATCCTGCCACATGCTCCCAGACCGATGTGTGTGTTTGGAGTGCCACCAGGGGGCTCCAGAGCACACACACAGAGGTCTGGTAGGAACCAGGCTATCCCAAGGAGCCGTTGTGGTAGCTTTTGTGATACACACCGGATTCTCATGCCCCCTGTATCTGCTTGTAGGGTAGAATAAAGTTAAGTACTGGGTACAGTTGAGGTAAATCAAATATAGTCTACCTGTGTAACAACAAGACTCTGATCTAATTCCAAAGTGTAGGCATAACATAAATGACAGTCCCAAAACATTTGGTGACCATAAGATTGTGTAATCTCGGTTTATGTTGACATTCGGTTCCTGCCATATCTTTGTCCCATATCGCTTGACGTAGCCTCATACAAGCAGATGTACATGTGTATGACAATTTCTGTGCGTATCACAAAAGCTGCCACACCGTAGTGCATCATGTGTCACGTCTGTCTCTACCGGCCACTGAAAATGCATTGTATGGTGTCGTGGGGAGGGAGACTGATTTGCCTCTCACAAGACAAGTGAGGACCAAAACATACCAAGGCGGCACGGAACGGTCCCGGGACGAACGCGGTCTTTCTGGTTAGTTTTGGCCGGCGTGTTTTTCTCTGCCTTTTTTCACACTGACAGCGTTGGCGTGCGCGGCCAGTCCTATTCAAAACCCTGCCCACAACCAAAGCTAGTGTAGCAAAGTGGGCTTTGACGTTCCTTTTTCATTTGCGGTGCGTGCGTCATCACATCACACTGACCTATCAGCTGATCTCACAGCTGATTTCACTCCAGCTGGGACGCCGGCTTTTCGCAAGCTAGGAGGAATAGCTGTCGGTCAACGTGCTTTCCTTTGTCCATCCAAACGTGCATTCTGGTCTACTCTTTGCACTCCGATCTGTTTCCAAATTCAACTTGGCGTGACACGCTCTCCGCCTCGTACAAGTGTATCTACCGGTGCCATCAGCTGTTTGTTGGCTACCCTGTTCATCTACCAAAGCTCCGAGAGCTCCCTCCTTCTGGCTCAGGTAGGCCACCCAAATGACGCCACACGTTCGCAAAAGTTTTGATTTGTTTGACTCGGGTCTAACCGATGATGTATTTTGTTGTAGCGTGGGTTTGAGTTTCCTCTGACTCGTCGGCCTTTATTGTCTCCCTCCTCGCCTCCTCTGCTGTTGTGGAACGTGAGTATACCGCTTCAACTTTTCATCACGTTGTAAAATTGGTACAATAGCCCAGTTACATCGCATTATCCTCTGTATTTGTAGGCGCCTGGGTGTAGCTGCAGACTCCCGGTTCGCTCTGAATTGCTGCTGTTTTGTCCCCCCTCGATACGTGCTTCGGACTGACGCGTCGCAGTGTCCGGTCATCCGAGGGCTATCACTCCGAAAGCATTCAGCAGCCCAGCATAAGTTAACTTGCGCAGGTGGCGCATGTGGCCGAGTTCAGTGTGTGCGTGAATGTAGTCTGTGTGAGTGAGTGTCCTGTTATGTCGTGGTGAGAGCACGATTAATTTGTTTATTTTGTACATTTTCTTTGAGGGATGTTTCTTTCTTTTGTTTGATTATTTTCGTTTGACTTGAGTTGAGAACTTCAATTTGAATTATTTTGTTTTTTGTTTCTATAATTACTGAATGTGCACGGCTTGTAGCCTAAACCAATGCCCCTGGCCTGAGTGTCGTTACTAATTCTCATCAGTCCTGCTCTCGCCTGTAGCAACCTCTTTCTGTGGCGAGTTAGATTTTGCTGGTGGGCCCTGCAATTCAGTTTATTTCATTTTGTTTGTCTTTATTTGCTGGGCAAGTGGCAGGCCCTTGATTACCCCCTTATTCACCCTTTTCTTTTCTGTTAACAGGTGCAGGTAATCCCAGAGGGAGGTCCTCTTCCCCCCTGGTGGTGGGTCCGGTCACGTGGTGTGCAGTGAATTGCAGTGCAGTGCAGTGTTACCTGTGTGTGAGTGCAATAATTCACCTTCACTTAGTGTGTGCATGGGCACGAGTGTTTGTGTGTACTTATCCAAGACCTAGACAGGGGGCTTAGTATAATTCCCCCCTTTTGGGTGCACCTGCCCTGTATTTGAGAACCCTCCCTTTTGTACCGATTTGTGTGAGTGTGTGTGTGTATGCATTGTGGTGGGAAACATTTTAACTGTCCGGATTTTTATATTTATTATATGTGAAATTGTTAATAAAGAGATTATTTTGTTACGGAATCCACGTTTCCTCGTTAATGCAACAGAACTTGTGTGGGGGTCAAATCTAAGGTTTTCATACAGTCCCTGGGCTGTAGTTCCCATTCTTATCCCAGGGTGGCGTAGTCTATTTAGTAAGAAAAACTGTGAAATTTTGAGTTTAAAACTCTCCTGTCCTTACCACTTGGTTACACTAGCATGCTACTCTGCCATTCATTTGAATGAGACACCGCCGGTCGCCGGCGTGAAAAATACGCTCGAGTTCTATTTTCCAAATACAGCGCGGCGCGGCGCCGGCTCCCGCGCCACTGAAGCTCGACTACCGCCGGTTGGTGTGTAAGGACAGATGTTTCAATGTATTTTCACCGACGGTAACGCGGCCGTTCCGCGACGCTTTTACCGCCCTGGTGTGTAAGACCCCAAGTAGAGTCACGTCTGTAGACGTGTAATTTCCCTAAGGGCAGAGCACTGTTAACATTTAGAAATGTAGACCTCAAAAGAGTCAGAAGCACACATATCTGGGAGTGGGGATCCGCGACTCAATTGGCCACAAGAGTCAGGACGGATCAAACGGGCTCGTCGAAGCGGGAGTTGCTTCCGTTTTACTCAGTGAGTGTTCGTGACTGACAACATACTAGTCTACTATCAACCTCTACTATCAACCACTGCGTTACAGCGTACAGGCTTTAAAGCCACTGCTGTCCCTCGCCCGAGTCAATAGTGGTGCCCTCGGCGACTCGGTCATAGACTTATCCTGACTGAGTTGTTGGTAGCAGTGAATCCCCTACGGATCGGATCACCGCTTAAGTTTCGCACGAGTGTGCGAGTCACAAGGCAACTCGGCAGCGGAAGCGAGTGGTCATCTGCTGCTCGCCTCCTGTCTGTCCATGCTCAACTAGCTGCTCCCAAATATTTGACTTTTAGTCTTCTTAAATAGCCTACAAACACACACACTAGGCCTAATTATTGCAAAATCAGGAACATGCCGTTTCATTGCTGCCAAAGACTCTTCGAGTCATGGTCGCATGTTTAGTCAGGAGACCCAGGTGGGTCAGACCGCAGCATGAGTTTCGGAACTGTGACAATTCATAAAGTGAGTTTTATTGATCAAACCGTCTTACTAGAGGTGTGTCGTTCATGAACGAGCCGGTTCTTTTGAACGGCTCCCTGAAGTGAACGATGGGAACCGGATCACAGCTGGGGGAGCCACTCGACTGTTATTTCGTTCATTTTTCATTCATTTTAAGCACGTGAAAAAATCAAGCTCGCCAGGCGTAGACCGAAGTAGGAATGTTTCAAGTATAGCCAAAATGCCTACAGCTTTTCGTCCAGATTTATCGTGTGATTCTTCTCAAAACTCCTCCATCACAATGGTAGTAGATAGTGGTTGTCTATGACAGACTTCAAGGCCCTGCTTCTCACAGTCCATCTCGTAGGTCAGAGCGTGCAAAGGTTCTGTGTTTCTGGTTTCAACTCTGCCTTTAGTGACTAGAATGCTTTGTTTCGTTTGGGGGACTGCTTAATGAGCTGTGTCACATCATGAACAATGTCTAGTGCATCTCTAATCGTTTTGCGTTTCTTTGCAGCATCTTGAAGGCCAATGTTTAAACAGTGCGCTAAACAGGGCACAAATATCGCTGCAGAATTTTCCGGTTTAAAGTTAGCAGAAACTCCCCTCAGATGCCCGGCCATATTAACAGCACCATTGTAAGCCTGTCCTCTGCACAAATCTGGTGACACATTGCATCTAGTTAGAATGTTGTTTAGGACACTGAAGATGGTCTGCGCATCTGTCTTGGGTAAATAAAAAAGCCCAATGAAATCCTCACAAACTCATAGCACATCGAAACACAGTGACAAGACATATCTTTGTTACATACCCAGTATGTCTCTGGTTTCATCTGAGAGGATAGCATAATATCCATCCCGAATAGGTGACAGTGCCTTTCGTAAAACATCAAGTGAAATCAGGTGAATCATTTCATTCACTATGTCATGAGACATGTAGTTTTTGTCACTGAGCCACCTGCTGATTGACAAACAATCCTTCGATCGGAGCCGCATCAATTTGTACAAGTTACTGTTCTTGGGCTCGTTGCTGTCTATCGCTATTCCCTGGCCAGCCAGAAAACGTAGCGAAGATAGCTGCTTCAGCAGCATTTCTCTCTTAAAGGATTTATCCTAAGTTCGAACAAGTTTGCCTCGTGTTTGGGATGAAATACAGTCACTCTAGAGCAAAATCAAGGCAAAAGGATGCATTTTGAGAAAGTTTGATAATATCACGTTAGCCTCGTTAGCCATATCAGCTATGCAATATGATAGAATGGGGGCATCATATCTCGGCGGTTACACACATTTCAAAAACACAACATTTTAAAGTCTTGCACAACTCAAAACGACGTCACACGTACCTCGTAATATGTTGGGGGTATCCACACACAAACTGTAGTGTCCCAAGCCCTTCATGTATTCTTGAAAGGTCTGCAGAATGTGTTTTGTGAAGCCAGTACCTTGACAATATCTACAGTTACGGTCAAGCCAACTTTTTGACACAAAAGTCCACAAAAGTAGATTGCAGAGTCCGTCGCATCATCGTGATATCAGCTGTGGTTATGCACTCTGGAAATCATAGCTCTGTAATAAGCACGGACTTAACAAATTTAATGTGGACAAGTTATCGGGTGGTATTGTAGATAGTATTGATGTGAAGGGTGTAGGCATACCGAATTATGTGTTAGCCTAGGCTAAATATTATTTTTGGTGCTCTTGTGTGAGAAGACCTTGCGCCATTTAACCCCGACGCAGGGCGCCCTCCAGCTCTGTTTCGCTATCCTTGTCGACTTAAACATTTGGTCATGTGTCAGTGCATGGCAAGTCACAGAGAGATGTCAGAGAGTGTTTATGGGTAGTACGAGAGAGGAATCTCGCTACTTTTTCCGGGTGGTACTGTCCACTAAGTGGCGCCATCCAGACAGCGCAGAGGAGCGCCAAGGAGCGCAGAGGCTGTTGAAATGAATGGGGTCCCATGGAGCTCAACCACGATGCTGCCATTGCTTTGGGAGAGAATTGGTATCATCGTTTCATTTTATTTTTCCAAAAGGCAGGATAGAATATGCTGGATCTTTGTAAAATACGTCTTTATTATCAATATGACGTCACGAGTGGCTTCACACACTGCGATTTGGATTGGTCGGCCGGCTGCATTGCTGTGATCACGACGGCCGTGAAGCAATTTTGTTAGCAAGATGCTAGCGGAGCCTGAGTCATAAATGCCAAAGCTGTAGGAAATCAGAAGGACATAACTCCCAGGTTATTGTACATTTCATTGAAATCCACATTGGTTTCTCAGAACTTACAGTAATATTGTCAAGTTTCAGCAGACAGCGAGAACAATTGTCAGTTATTAGCGTCAGCCTTATGACCTCTGCTGTCTCGACAGCGCTCCCTAGGTGAACTGCAGGCACGGGTTTGAGGGCGAGATTCAACACTGTATGTAAACCCACTGTGGAGATGTGCACAAACACTGTTGTGTAGCCTATTAACTGTTCTGTTCAACTTTGGACCGAGAGATTCGAGGCGGCTTATCAACTGCGGAATCTCGAAGTGAACCCTCCACCCTCTCTTCTCTCTCGCTCAGCCCGCATGATTGACAACCTAGACTAAGCTGCGTGAGCAAGCGGTCTCACGTACAGGATGACTCGAGTTGGTGGTGGGATTACAGGGTTGAAGTAGGCCTATGGCTCCAAATGTAGCTCTAGCCTAGACTATTTCAAAACGTGTTTTTATTTTCCCAAAAGTAAACATTCTTGTGGACACCGATGAACAATTAAACAAACCGCTGCATTTTTAGGGTGGCGCGCTCCAGTTTGACAGCTGATAATGCCGGTTGGAAGAAAATAGGCTACATTTCACTTCGAGATTCCGAAGTTGAGCAGCCGCCTCGAAGCTCTCTGTCCAAAGTTAGCAGGCTTGTTCGTGCACATCTCTCTGTGCCTTGCGATGCACTGACACGTCACCAAATGTTCAAGTCGACTATGATAGCGAGCGAAACAGCTGGAGGGGCGCCCTGCGTTGGGCACGGTGACCGCGATTTCCTCGGGTTACTGTTGTTCCTGGAACGACATTGCAAAGTTGGTCCTGGATCAACTTCTAGTATGTTAGCCTATTCTAGGTCTGATTCCAAAAATTAACGGGCATGCCAAGTGCCGTCACGGTGGTATACGGCTCTGGTTATGGCTAGGTAGGCTATTACAGTGGCTACTATGTGGAACTGTGCCTAAACCAAAACTAATTCCTAAACATAACCTGTCAGTGAAAATGTGTGCACCAACCTAACAACATGCCAAATTATGCCTTTACCAAAACATATTCCTAAACTTAACCTGTCAGTGAATAATTGTATTTTGTAACAGCATGGCACTTCTGCATAACTAATCTTAATCCATAGGCTACAGAAGACATTACTGGCGCGAAATCTGACATAGATAATCACACTGTAAAAAAAATCCCATAGTTTTTACGGAAAAAAACTGGCAGCTGGGCTTACCAGAACAATTCCGTAAAAATGACAGAACAATTACAATTAGTAATTTACAATTACTTTACTGAATAATGTACATTTTACAGTTTAAACCCGGACACAAAACACTGGAGTCCTGTCATATAAGCATGGAAACCATGTATATGTAACATAAGTCCAGTGTGTTATATACTGGTTTTAGGTGTAAAAATGAACACGTTGTTTGGTATATTGTACACTTCACACCAGTATATAACACAAAGGACTTTTGTTAAAGTTGCATAGTGTCCATGCTTATATGACAGGATTCCAGTGTTTTATGTCCAGGTTTAAACCGTAAAATGTACATGTTATTTAGTAAAGCCAATTACAGTTTTGCTGTAATTTGTACAAAATTGTTCTGGTAACCCCAGCTGCCAGTTCTTTTCCGTTAAAACTACAAGATTTTTTTAACATTGTATTTCTGCTAAAAACATCATCTGAAACAGGCAAAAAGGTAGCCTCCACCTTGTCTTACCAGGTTGACTGTGAGAAACAAGAACCATTTAGTATATTTTTTAGTTCAGCCACCCATTCAAATAACATTTGTTGCTTATTGCATATTCACCATAAAATAACCATTTTACTGCAAAATCATGAGCAGTGTTTCCCATACATGCACCATTCTGTGGCGCAGCACCACAAAATTAAAACAGAGCACCACAAATTTAGTTCACCTCTTCACATGTCTATGTCAAATAAGGCATACATAAATGCACAAAACCCATACTATCCAATGGTTTTCACGGTTGATGGGGGCATAGCACCACACAATGCTGCATGGTCTGTGGGAAACACTGGTATGGTAAATAGGGTACTAAAAGACATCAATCCATGCCAGAGAGAATTCCTCAAATATACAACTTTATTGTAGCAAACCAACCACTTTTTTAAAGAAAAATATGGCACAACCTTGGCACAACTTTGTAAACAAAGACAATATTGTTTAAAAATATATAAACAAAAAACATTGAGGCTGAATTGAAAACATAAGCATATACAGTATGTTTTCAGCTTTTTTAGTGCACATCAGATGCTATTGTGATCATATAACACATATAAAGGAAGACTGAACATTAATCACCTCATTGATTCTGAGCAGACAAATATGTTGTGTCTAGACTTCACTTGTCTGCATTTAGGGCGGAATTCTCCCGTCTCCACTTAAGTCGGTTTTACGCACGCACTTTTTACGCACCTTGATCCTGCGCGCATTCTCCCCTCTGAAATATTACCACACCCCTCGCGCTTAACTCCGAAAAACAGCGCGTAGCCCAACATGGGCGTGATATATGCTAAATGGGGGGATGAGTCTTCCCCGACTTCATCAGTTGTGGTTTCAAAGAAACCACGGAGCATGGATTTTCAGATCAACCATGTGAAAACCTCGGCAGTCCATTGAGATCCAAAACTGAACTTTAACTTTGAATTTAGAACCACGTGCCAAAAGTCCTCGTGCGAAAGCATATCAAAATCTAACCTCAGCTCATTTTCACAAGCACAAGGCGAGTAGTCGAGGTGAGATAACGAGATGGAAACGCAATGTGTACCTTTGGCGGGAACTCAGCTGAGCTTTTTGGTGCGCAACAGGTTGATTGAAATAATAAACATGATGAAACGTTTGGTTAAAAATGGAGTTTGGTGTGTTGCCTAGTCAAGTCCGGAAATCAAAACCTGATTTAAAATGCTGATAATTCCCACAGTTAAAACAACACATTGTATTTGCTTACTTTTAAAAGTGCTTCTCCGCTTCTCTGTACAGCAACGTGACATTAATATCATTGGAAATATGTGGATCTCAGCTGTCCGTCAGCATATTACACTTAGGCTACATGCATGCTGAAGAATGAACAAGGAAATCGATCGTAATGAAAAAACTGAGACATTATTATTCTGTCGCAGACATGGGAATTAATTGGACATGGGCATGCAATGCCAAGCCAGGACTTAAACGCGCAGCTGATGGGGTGTAAAAGAGACCAGAAGCGAAAAGCCAAAGACATGATCTGATATGTAGGCCTACATTTTTACGTTTAGCTGTAATGACATTCAGGAAATATTTTCTGCCTTACAAAAACAGATAGAACAACCTGTAGCCTACCTCAGTTTGTGGCGGTTTTGTATGTCGGGCATCAGTTCAGAAAGTTTAATAGGTTACATGCACATATGCACGAGTTCCAATAAATCACAAAAATGGAGGAATTGCAATAAAAACCCTTTACTTAACGTCGTGGCTACAACATTATCACCCCGAAAATGGTGAAGGTTGTTTTGAATAGGCATACTTTGGGTGGCTGTTAGGATGACTGGAACAGCGGTCTTTAGTCTGACGTGCCTTTAGCCTACTTGTGCATGGTGCAACGAGGTGTTTTTGGTTTTGGTTACCGTCCGTGGAGACAACATGATGATCCTCATACTGATTAATTAATTACCTGCTTTTGTTTGTAAGTTCACCGATATGAGAACATGCTCTGGGCAGCTGGTCATATTTTGTCACAATTAATGTAGGATGTTTATGTAGTGGAACTGTGAATGAATTTCGATTTGAACTCACGCTGACGGTAAGGAACATCAACAAAGCATACCGTGTAACATGTTCAAAATGCGAGCCAAGCGAGCATCAAATGCAATATTACATTTTACCTCATAGTGGCGCTTGACCTTACTACAGCCCTTTGATGCACGTAAAGGCAAACGCGCTTAAGTGCACGGGAGAATACGCTTAGGATTCATTTACATGCGAAACTCCCTGATTTTGGCCTGGCCCCACCCAAAGTGCGCAACTGGTAAAATCGCGCGTAAACCCCGCTTAATCACAGACTTGAGTAACCGCGGAGGCGCTGTTAAGCGCTTTTTTTGACTTAAGCGGGTGGGAGAATTCCGCCCTTTGTCTGCTCAGAATCTATGAGGTGTGTGATTTTATTTTCATTTTCCTCTGAGGAATATGCTTACAGTATGTTGTGATTCTCTTCTGTTCTTCAAAAACAAAAATCTGTGTGATTGTTATCCCAACAGATAAAAATGGAAATGTTTGTGTTTGAACGACAGGCAGTTTTTTCTCTTTCTTTGGTGCTAGAACCAGCACAAGTTCGAATACAACAGGCAGTTTTTTCTTTCTTTGGTGCTAGAACCCGCACAAGTTGCAACACATCAATATTAATAATATTGGTTAAAAATGAATAATAAAATAAAAAATATATATCTCAAAAATAAGAACAATGTTCGTACATGGCATCAGAAACAAAAGGCCGAGCGTATATATACATGTATATGAGTGAGTGAGCATGAGAGAAGCCTTCCTTCTAAGTGTGTGTATGAATGTGTATGTATGAGAGAGAAGCTGTCCTTTAAAGTGTGTATATAAATTTGTGTGTGCGTGTGGGGGGGGGGGGTGAAAAGGTGTGTGAATGAGAAAGAAGCTGTCCTTTTAAGTTGGTGTATGAATGTGTACATGGGTATGTATGTTGGGGGGGTGGTAAGTGGGTGAGAAGCAGTGTTGCCAGATTGGGCGGGTGCCCGCCCAATTGGGCTACTTGGGAAAAGCGTCGGCGGGCAAAAACGGGAAAAATTGGCCATTTGTTAGTCTTTTCAGCCGTTTTGGGCCCATAGAAGACCATGTAATTTGTTGAAATGGGGCGGAATTTAGCGCATTTTGGCGGTTTTTGAGAACCTTTCGGGCGGGATTTGGACAGACACATCTGGCAACAGAGAAGCTCTCATTTTCAGTGCGTGTATGAATATGTGTGATTGGGGGGGGTGGTTTTGTGAGTGAGTAGCTCTACTTTTCAGTGTGTGTATGAATAGGTGTATGTGTGATGGGGGGTGGGTGTTGTGCAGGATGAGAATCACTAATCAATCTTACTGTGAGCACCCATTCATGGTCAGAAAGGTCTTGAATGAGGGTGAGAACTCTGGGGTTCACATGTAATCGCGTTGTGCTGGTCTTCTCCACCTTTGTGCCCTTCTCCGGGTTGATGGAAAAGAAACACCTGGAACAGTGAAAAACAAGACAAAGCAAAAGGAGACAATGTTAAGCACACACACAAAGGTAAATCTGCTCAACAACTAACCATTTGTTCAACACCCAGTTATAAATTATTATTCAAGGCACTCTCTTTTAAAAAAGTCAAAAAGCCTTTATTGTGATGGCTTGGGCATATTAGACATTTAAAAGACTCTGACGCGTTTCGGCATGCCTTCATCAGGGAGTCAAACAGTGGCAATTGTGAAACAGATGTTTTTTAAAATAATAAACAACCAATCAGAAGCTTACACATTGTGTTTGTGCAGATCAGGTGACAAGCTGTCATTACCTGAAAAATCCGCTGGGTGTCCTAACCCCATACTGAGCAAAAAAGTCATGAAGTGCCCAATTCTTTTTTTTTCCCTCTAAGAATTGGACACTTCATGACTTTTTTGTTGTTTGTGTCTCCATTGTTTTATTTATTGTATGTGCTTGCAGCTGTGTGTCTTGTATTTGTTTTGTTTTTTTAGTTTTTGATGTTGGGGGATATGCTACAAAAAAATCAAATCTGTTGACATGTCAACTTGAACTTGAACTTGAGCACATATGATGGGGGCCCATAAGGAAAGGCATGTAGCAAGAGACCCGGGCCCAGGGGCGGTTGTCCTGCACGCCCTGCCCCTGGTACTTTTGAGAGCTTATGGTTGGCTAAGTTCATTCTGTTGACATGACAATGTACTTCTTATTCACGGCTCTGCCCCTCATTGCTGTTTGCATTTTTATTACGTTATTATTTACGGTTGTACTTTCCCAGTGTTTTGTGTTTTCCCGGACTCCTCATGTGAGTCATTTCATATAGAGCAAAATCTCAAAATATAAATATTATTTTTCAATAAATAACAGATATTTCCATGGTGTACACCCTTAAGTTTCCAAACAAACTAATTGCCTAGCTGAAGATATATTGTTTATTAACCTGTACAACTGATATGGAGCTTGATCAAAGGGAATGTATGATTAACTGTGATGCAGATTGACACTTTTTTTTCAACATAAATCCCTGTTACATAGAATTTAAATTTGTTTCCCCTCAATACTTCCCTCTCAATTCTCAAAATCCCCCAATTTTTTACACTATATACATGAGATTTTTAGCAAGAATCTGACAATAGAAAGATCAAAATCCAGTATTACTTAATAGTTAAAGGGGTAGTTTGCTGTTTTAGACATTAAGCCCTGTTTGTGTGACTTCTGGGGTGAAGTAGAGATGTTCTCATCACAATTTTGACATTTGGTGCTGAACGGAGCATTTGGGTATCCAAGACTGCAGCCCCCCCACCTTTACATTGACTCCAATAGAGCACTCAAGCAATCGATTATAAAATGGCATTAAACTTTCTTTCGAGAAGACATGGAACTCACCGTGTGGTCAGTGGTAGACAGCGATAAATTGACCCGAAAATTGCAGCGAAATATGCCTTCTAACTGTTGTTTAGCATTTGGCGGACCTATTTTTCCCCAGACGCCGTTGAATAGCAGTAGACATCCAGCCAGTAGGTAGCGATAGTGTGTTGTTTATGTAGACATCAAGGAGCGAGGTAGAACGGCTATCTTTGAGCGGGACTGGCTACAAAAACTACAGCTTGCATACAAACCATAGATAGTAACGTAAACAAACGCACCCCCATTTCCGGTCGCGCGGAGTAATACTAGTCAAACCAATACAATCAATGAAGACGGACAATAATGAATATATCTTCTCTGGAAGCGTATTTCGCGGTGATTTTCGAGCCAACGTATCGCTGCCCACCTCTGACCACTCGGTGAGTTTCATGTCTCTGCAAACGAAAGTTTAATGCCATTTTATGATCGATTGCTTGAGTGCTTCATTGGAGTCAATGTAAAGGTGGGGGGGCTGCAGTCTTGAATACCCAAATGCTCCGTTCAGCACCAAATGTCAAAATTGTGATGAGAACATCTCTACTTCACCCCAGAAGTCACACAAACAAGGCTTAATGTCTAAAATAGCGAACTACCACTTTAATGAAAAATGAAGTTAGTAGTTTGTGAAAATGACGAAAACAGCACATGGACTTGAGATGTCCCCCCAATTTTAGAAAGACTTGTATAACTGTGCTGTTTGTAGTCAACTTTAAATTTGAAAAAATTTTGGCATCACAGTACAGTGGAAACCCTTATCTGTGTTTTTTTGCATTTTCATTTATAAGCATAGGCCGAGGGTGTTGCTACAGACCCAAAAGTGAAAGTAATAGAGCTTAAAACGTATAAGAAAGCTAAAAATAGAACCACTTATTATTCTCCAGTCGCCCTCCCTGTCAAAAAAATATATCTCTTTTAGTTTTTTCCCCATTTTTGGTGGAATAAATTATATCTCACTTTAAAATAGTCTTTGACAGAAGCTAGAAAAATAAAAAGCAGACTACACAATTGCAGACAGACAGAGGAAAACAATGACGGCAACAACAAAAACAGGCATGCCTTCTCACTAAAGGTGTATCTGGTGATAGAGAAGGCTGCCATTACCCCCTGCTGTTTTTCCAATGGTGTGCCAGAGAGAAAGTTTTTAGATCTGGCATGAATACAGAGAGAGAGAGAGAGAGACCTGCGCGCGCGTGTGTGTGCATGTGCATCCGAGTGTGTGTGTGTGCGTGTCAGTGTGTGTGTGCGCGTCCGTGCGTGCGTACGGGAGCAGTGAGGCTCATGCTGGGCCTGTTCCAGCGTGAGAGACTGTGAAGGTCACGCTGAAGGAGAGTTGGCTGCGCTGCTGTCTTGATAGTGATCTGTGCTCCATGCACCATTGCTGGGTGTGACGTCATCCACTAAATCCACAGGGATGCTGGACCTTAAACTTGCATGGCACATCTGCAGATGCTTTAATATAATGGAGCATCAGGGGTGTCTGCTTTTGGTGCATTGGATAAAAAGAGGCCTGATAGGTAGTATGTTGTTATTCACAAGTGAAATGTTGCTGTGAGCAGCCTACACAAACAACCAATACCAGCAAAATACAGTACCATTATACAACCTGTTAAGAAATGTGTTCATGGCAGTTTTGAGAAGTAAGTTATGGTTTTGGTTCATTGATTAGTTTGCTCATACACATGTTGTTACATTTGGAAAAGCGAGTTGTAATACTCATTTCAGCCAGAGTGTACAATACAATACAATATAATGTAATATAATATGATATAATATGGCACTTGGAGGTTCTACCAAAGATTATTTTCATTCCAATTAATGGACTGTCTCTGGTTCCACATGCCTAGACTGTGCACTCCACTGCATATCGGGATGTCCAATTCTAGAGATTTCTAAGGATGGTCACATGAAGATTAAGCATAGGATACACCATTACACAATACACCACACTGAACACATCACTTAATGTTTCTGTACTGTACGTATGAGTACTGTATGTGAACAAGAAAGATGGGGAAAATGCATATTACAACATATGTGTTGCGCTCACTTGCGTGGCTGAGCATGGGGGAGGTTTGTTAATGTCAACTGACTAATTGAAGCAATCTAACGCAGGTAAATGAGGGGGTGGTTTACTTACTCAATTGGTACACAGGAACGAGTAGTGTTGTAGCTGTTACGTGTAGTAATCCCAATGGCTAGTTATTGTCCAATGAGGAGTGAACACAAAAGTTAAAAGTGAGCGCGCAGAGGTGGTTTGTCATGCTGTCTCGTCAAGAGGGCCATGTGCCAACGGTAAGCTGTTTCTGTTTCCTCCTAAAATGAATGCTGCTGTTTAAGTTGTTGATGCTTCTACTGGATGTGCTTGATTGTATGCTTAGTTAAGCGCTGCGCTGGTCGCATTTGCTACATTGTTTGTAGTCCGACGGTTCACGTTAACAGCGGGATAGTAACTGTAGCGATTGCAACAAATGTTTGATTCCACCGCTGTCGCGTGCAGCACTTATGTCGCGTGTGCCGCGAGTGCATTCTGGGAAGTGTAGTGTAGTTGGTTGCCTTCCCGTTTGTGATATAAACCAGTTGATGTAGTCGACCGCCTTATGCTAAGCATTGGGTTGATTGATGTTGAAGCAATTGAAATGTTTAGCCTTAGCCTATGATTGTGAAGGTAATGACTACTGGTATTTAATCTATGGCAAATGTGCAGTACTGATTATCTTAATCATCAAAAGTGCTATTAGTGTTAAGAACTCCTGCATTTATGTATTGTTGGTTCC
This sequence comes from Engraulis encrasicolus, assembly GCF_034702125.1. NCBI lineage: Eukaryota > Metazoa > Chordata > Actinopteri > Clupeiformes > Engraulidae > Engraulis > Engraulis encrasicolus. The sequence continues at coordinate 40,180,613 of NC_085872.1, read as the reverse complement.
CTGCAGATGAATGTTTGTATTATCATCAGGTCAAAACTATTGCTATTCTAATACTTAACATTGGTAATTTATAATATGTTTATGTACACTTCTCAATGCAAACATTTATGTTTGTGCAAATATTCGTTGTAAATACTTGTGTGCAAACATTTGTAAATTAAGGATCATTATCTTTGTATTGTGATTTATTGTCACTAGTGGTGTTTACGTTGTAGCCCTTTTTTCTATCCTTCAGGTTTATAACCTGCTATGTTGGGACTGCAATGATGGAAAAGCAAAATAAAAAACCCCAACGAGTTATATCCTTGTCTGTGCCCTCTTGACTGCCCTTTCCGTGGGGACAACCACCGTCGAACGGAACAGTTATAAACCGGCATCCTGCTGCACTGGAGTGCAGTTGAATCCAACAAAAAACAAAACAAACCGACAACTTGACGGTAAAAAACAGGCGTCCAGCTAGTTGAAGATCCAGCCAGACTGAAACACCACAACAAGACCAGCCCGCCTGCCGCTGAGTCCACGCCCAGCCCGCCTGCCGCTGAGTCCACGCCCAGCCCGCCTGCCGCTGAGTCCACGCCCAGCCCGCCTGCCGCTGAGTCCACGCCCAGCCCGCCTGCACGCTGATGTCCACGCCCAGCCCGCCTGCCGCTGAGTCCACGCCCAGCCCGCCTGCCGCTGAGTCCACGCCCAGCCCGCCTGCCGCTGAGTCCACGCCCAGCCCGCCTGCCGCTGAGTCCACGCCCAGCCCGCCTGCCGCTGAGTCCACGCCCAGCCCGCCCCGCCTGCCGCTGAGTCCACGCCCAGCCCGCCTGCCGCTGAGTCCACGCCCAGCCCGCCTGCCGCTGAGTCCACGCCCAGCCCGCCTGCCGCTGAGTCCACGCCCAGCCCGCCTGCCGCTGAGTCCACGCCCAGCCCGCCTGCCGCTGAGTCCACGCCCAGCCCGCCTGCCGCTGAGTCCACGCCCAGCCCGCCTGCCGCTGAGTCCACGCCCAGCCCGCCTGCCGCTGAGTCCACGCCCAGCCCGCCTGCCGCTTGAGTCCTCCGCCCAGCCCGCCTGCCGCTGAGTCCACGCCCAGCCCGCCTGCCGCTGAGTCCACGCCCAGCCCGCCTGCCGCTGAGTCCACGCCCAGCCCGCCTGCCGCTGAGTCCACGCCCAGCCCGCCTGCCGCTGAAAATCCAGGCCCATCGATCGTCCCAGAGCCCAAAATGGCCGACTCCAAGTCCCTACAACAATTGAAGAGGGGGAGAACGACTGCCAAACTAAGGTTCACCCGACATGCAAACTCACTTTTAAAGTCCTGCAAAAAAATGTCGGCAGAAGAATTGATGGAAGCCTTCAGCAAGGTCAAGATTGAGGCTGAAAAGGTGATGGAGGCAAATAAGGAGGTGGAGATCTTCACGGAAGAGGCGGAGCTCGAAGAAGCTGTGAAGGCAGACATCGGCGCTGAAGTGAAGCAAACAACCCAGGACTGCAAACAGAGACTGGAGGAGGTGGAGGACGTCATCCAGAAGGTGCTGTGGCAAAGTTTTGGCTGCTTCGAACTCGCTCTCGCACTGGAGGCAGCTGAAAGAGACTTCAAACGCCTGACTGCAAGGAAAGCTGACCTAAATCTGGAGGTCTATGAGCTGATGCTCAACAACCTTGAGAGGCTGATGAAGATGGCAAAAGAGGCTATGCAGAAATGGTCTCAGTGGGTCCCAGAAGAAGAGCGACTTGACTTCAAGCAGCGGATCTGGAGTGTTGAGGGCTCGCTGCTAGAGTTGACCTCCAAGCCTGTGCAGCCACCTGAACTTGACCACGCCACAATGTCTGCAGTCAGTCAGGACAACCCCGCCGGACCCTGCACCAAGGCAGACAACCCCGCCGGACCCTGCACCAAGGCAGACAACCCCGCCGGACCCTGCACCAAGGCAGACAACCCCGCCGGACCCTGCACCAAGGCAGACAACCCCGCCGGACCCTGCACCAAGGCAGACAACCCCGCCGGACCCTGCACCAAGGCAGACAACCCCGCCGGACCCTGCACCAAGGCAGACAACCCCGCCGGACCCTGCACCAAGGCAGACAACCCCGCCGGACAGACTCTGGCCTGTCACAGCCAGCAATTCTGAGGGCAACGTCTGTGGCCAGCCAAAAGAGACCATGGCTAAGTCGACCAATGCATCCTCTACGTGTAAACCCTCGCCACTTCAGATCCCCTCCCAAACTAGCTTGGACAGCGACACCATCTACAGGGCCCTGGCTTAGAAGACCTCAGGACCCAGATCCATCAAAGTGGGAGGTACACCACAGCAAGCTGTCTACCTGGCTGAAGAAACCCAAAGACCCAGATAAAGCAAAGTGGGAGGTAAACAAATCAATTCAGTGTGCAAAAAACAGAGCTGGAGCGTTCGAAGGCCTGGTCCTTGCAGCCCACGACAGTCAGCCCCTTGCCTCAATGACAAACCAGTTGGTGGTCCAACGAGATGAAACGGGACCCTTTCTCTGCGAAGATGGGACCAAATCCTGGAAAGAATCATCCACAGTGGACAAAGCCACCAAGAAAGAAAAAAAGTGGGTAGGAAATGTCAACCTGCCCAAAGCACCTAATCACCACAGAATATGTGGCCAAGCCCCTGAACAGGGAAATCACAAGCCTTGTATGGACTGGGGCACAAGGACGGAAAGCCCCTTAAAATACCTGCCTCCCACCACTCTACTCCTTGGAAGGAGCAGACAAGGAGGAGATACCGGGTGGTGTGACCCGTCCACCTATTCCAGTCCACCCAACCCAATCATCCAACCAGCATGGCACCAGACGAACGGAAAGTCAAACCTGGTGTCTTTGAAGTTCCAACCACTCGGCTTGATCCAGCCGGGTACCCAAGCACGCCAGGGCTCGTCAGAGAGGCAGAAAATCGAAACGTGCTGGCCTCCCTGTCGCCTTGGCAAAAAAGGGCGATTCCAAAAGTTCTCTCTGCAGCTGGTGGCAGTCATCCGAGCCAGAGGTGAGGAGACTGGTCGTCTCAACCCAGTGAAAGACCAGTGGCTCCTAGGCCTCATGGATGACTCCATCCGCCACCTGTTCTGCTGGCACTGCCGCAGGACCTCAATGCCCAAACTCCCTGACTCTGCAGGTACTACCTCAGGTGTCATCACCCTATGGTCTCTCTTTCTCTCTGGCTGGTTGGTATGTGTCTGTGCTGCCACCACCAACACAAACGCCACACATGAAGAAAGAAGAGTACATAGCACACAACACCTGACCTAACCTGGCAGGACACCACACACCTGTCAGGAAAGGCTCCTGAGCGAACAGTGACTACTCGGTGTGACAAGCGCGCACGCATACACGCACACACGCACACGAAAAAAAATCAAACAAACGACAACAAAAAGGAAGCAAATTTTATTGTGAAAATGGACTATTGTATAATGTGTTCCAATGCACTCTGGGTAAAAGGACTCCTGATTGTGTTGAGGGAAAAAATGCATCATAGAAAGAAACTTTTGTGAAATCCTTTATTGTGAAAAACAAGCACCTTGTATTATTCATGTGTTGTAAAGTAGTAATTATCGGTGACCTCCTTGGATTACGAATCAGTAGGTCAAGTGGGAGGTGTTGCGCTCACTTGCGTGGCTGAGCATGGGGGAGGTTTGTTAATGTCAACTGACTAATTGAAGCAATCTACGCAGGTAAATGAGGGGGTGGTTTACTTACTCAATTGGTACACAGGAACCAGTAGTGTTGTAGCTGTTACGTGTAGTAATCCCAGTGGCAAGTTATTGTCCAATGAGGAGTGAACACAAAAGTTAAAAGTGAGCATGCAGAGTTGGTTTGTCATGCTGTCTCGTCAAGAGGGCCATGTGCCAACGGTAAGCTGTTTCTGTTTCCTCCTAAAATGAATGCTGCTGTTTAAGTTGTTGATGCTTCTACTGGATGTGCTTGATTGTATGCTTAGTTAAGCGCTGCGCTGGTCGCATTTGCTACATTGTTTGTAGTCCGACGGTTCACGTTAACAGCGGGATAGTAACTGTAGCGATTGCAACAAACGTTTGATTCCACCGCTGTCGCGTGCAGCGCTTATGTCGCGTGTGCCGCGAGTGCATTCTGGGAAGTGTAGTCTAGTTGGTTGCCTTCCCGTTTGTGATCTAAACCAGTTGATGTAGTTGACTGCTTTATGCTATGCATTGGGTTGATTGATGTTGAAGCAATTTAAATGTGTAGCTTTAGCCCATGATTGTCAGTGTAATGACTACTGGTATTTAATCTATGGCAAATGTGCAGTACTGATTATCTTAATCATCAGGAGTGCAATTAGTGTTGAGAAGTCCTGCATTGATGTATTGTTTGTTCTCTGCAGATGAATGTTTGTATTATCATCAGGTCAAAACTATTGCTATTCTAATACTTAACATTGGTAATTTATAATATGTTGATGTACACTTCTCAATGCAAACATTTATGTTTGTGCAAATGTTCGTTGTAAATACTTGTGTGCAAACATTTGTAAAATAAGGATCATTGTCTTTGTATTGTGATTTATTGTCACTAGTGGTGTTTACGTTGTAGCCCTTTTTTCTATCCTTCAGGTTTATAACCTGCTATGTTGGGACTGCAATGATGGAAAAGCAAAATAAAAAACCCAACGAGTTATATCCTTGTCTGTGCCCTCTTGACTGCCCTTTCCGTGGGGACAACCACCGTCGAACGGAACAATATGCATGCATGACCATTGACACAACTTTAAATTCTTGATAAATACAGTAGGCCAGTGTTTTCCAATTATTTGCCCCCAAGGGCCAGATTATGTTGCGCAAATGAGGCTGAGGGCCAGACAAATCGTCCCACCGTATATCCACAGATATAGTACACACATACTGTACGATATGTTTTCATTTTTTCCAACCTCATGGCGGGCCAAATGTTTGACATGCCCGGGCCGGATCTAGCCCGCGGGCAGCCATTTGGAGACCACTGCAATAGGCTATGTAGTGCCATGATGAACCCACACAGCGCACTGAGCATTATAGCTTCATAAAATACACTAAACTCTTTCTTTACAGTACATGCCAGTGGCTGGCCTGTACATTCCAGATTTATTGTAATTGGATTATTCACAGAACACAGATGTTGGCATGCAGGCATTTATCTTTTTCTACGTCTATTTGTGTCCTTGCATTCCCAACCCATGCATCTCCTCTCTTATAAGCACATGCAAGCACTTCCCCCCTCTCCCTTTCGCTTGCTCTCTTGCTCTCTCTCACATACGTACACACTCACGCACGCACACACACACACACACACACACACACACACACACACACACACACACACGTGCTTGAGCGCACGCACACATACACTACACTAAACTACTCCTTCACACACCACACCATTTATCTTGAGTTTATTGCCGCATATGAATCAGACCTCATCATCTCTCATGATCCTCGATGTCCTCAGCTGAGCCATATGTATGACCTCCCATCTCCGATGCATGTCATAATTTACCATTGATTATCTCAGAAGTAGAAAAATCTATGGGGAGGGGAACAGGAGAGACCAGGTCGTGGGAAGACTGCTATTGATCGCAGACGGTGTAACATAAACAGTTTGACTCTCCTGACTCCGTTCTCTTATGTATGGTATGCACTTTGTGACCCAGTGTCAATTTTCAACAGTGTAGAGAACGCAGAGGTGTCGAGATATTTATGTTGATTATTGACTTTTGGGGCCAGAAGACGTCATGACATCAAAAGCTGACCTCTGATACAGGCAACCGGCTAGGGGGAGGAATCAGATACTAACAAAGTTCAGGGAACTCCCAAACTCCCTCACTCCATGTGAAGGGCAAAGTGATAGCAGCAGGCACTTCGCGAGTAAAACATTATACAGGAACCATCAAAGACAAGTGGAGTAAGGATTATTTTGGCGGATGGAGTATGACCCTTGACCTCTCTACAGGAATGTGTGTAGGGAGTGGGGGCGTGACCCCAGGCTGGAACAGACAGGGAAATAATACAACCTCTTCTGCAGAGTGGACACAATTTTCACTTATTTCACACATACACATAAAACCTACGCACAAGTCATACAAACGCAAACACTTCACCCGACATAATAGTAGGCTATATGACAACCTATTCACCATTTCTCATCTACTGAGGGAATGTTAAAGGGTAACTTCAGCCAATTTCAACATGTAGTTGTAATGCTCACACTGGACTGGCCTGGACTGGTCAGTACCTGAGATTTTTTGTTCAGGCTTTTCCGAGATCCTGGTTATTGTAATGGGGGTAGGTGTTAGTTTACATTTAAAAAAAAAAAAAAAACTTCTCGATTTATTCCCGAAAACATCCAAAAGGTTATGCAACATCAGCAGACAACTAGCAAACAGCCATACGTTTTGGGAAAATATTTGGAGTAGGCCTATATTAAGATTTTAAAAATGTAAACAAAAGCTGCACCCATTAGAATAGCTCATATCTCGGAAAGGGCTGAGCCAAAAAATGCAGCATCACCGTGTACTGACAAGTCAAGGGTAGTGTGAGCAATACATCTGCATGTTGAAATTGGCTGAAGTTATCCTTTAAGTGCTGCTAATAATAACATGTAGGTAGTTATAGTTATCAGCCTGGCTTGGGACTTACCCGATGATGAACTGCTGTTACATCAAAAACGTGAACGGTAGTATAGCAGAGGCGGTTCTTAATGTAAGCACTTGAAGCACGGCTTACCAATATAAAAGCGACAAACGCGACATCCGAATATAAACCCTTCATCCTGTTGACGTGATTCAGCTGTCTGTGTTCTCTGCTACTGGCGGTTCTTATAAAACTGGTTAAACAGCGACACCACAGTGGCTATCGAGAAACACTGTTTAACAGCGATGGTGAAACACGTTACTACAGCAAATGAAGCACAAATTCTAAATGACTTGGAGTCAATGGCAGAGAATCTGTTTTTTAATTGGCTTTCCGCCGATGCCCCGCCACGTTTTGAAGCACATTTTGATTGTGCTCATACCAATAGCGCACCGGAAAATATGATTGACAGATGAGTTGATGAATCATAACTCGATCTGACACCTTACGTTTACATTGGATTCAGGAAGTAGAGCTCAGGCAGACGTGATGTTTACATTTTTTACTGAAGCCAGTTGCTTTTATGATAATCTCGAAGACTGACAACACATTTGAACTGCAATCAAAGTTTTAAAGAAACGTTTGTGTTTTGGATGTGGACAAATCATGGAGTAGAACTTTGGGACATATCAAGAAGAAACGAATGAATAATATGCAGATAACATGAACCACACACCGTCAGTTAGTTGAAGAGAATAGCTAAACGGCAGGCAGCACAATATGCTTTTCTTGATTAGCTATGATATCACATGGATTACAAACGGGAACGTGGATAATAATTTCGAAAACGTGTGGATTAAGTGAAAGTTTGGATTTCTGCGGTCAAGACAGCATTTTAAGGTAAGGTTATATTTGTCCGCTGTAACATGTTTGGTTGTTGATGAAGCTTGCGGCTTAGGAACGGGTTCACTCGCTCATCCATACATGGGTTCACTTCACAATTGTTCAGAAGGGTTGCTGTCTGTCTTTCCCGTAGCCTGTTTTCAAGTTAACGGCAGGCCTACGCAAGTTTTTAGCAGCTCTCGTGTAGGCTACAGTGAGTGTACCCTGGTCGCAACGGCATGCTGGTGGCCACTCTTGACTTCATTTCTATTAGTTCTACATAGTAAGAATAAGAACCCTTTCTGGAATGATGACCGTCAGTGATGTGTTTTTCTGTTCAATGCATTGCTGTAAGATGCAACGCGAACATTTGGATTGTATTTTCAAGTCGTGGAGTGAAGGATGTCAAATGCAACGTGGAAGAATGACTTAGTAGCCTAGAGAGGTCAAAATTCACAATTTAGGAGCGTTTTTATTTTTGAAAAATCTCATCTGGGGGAGACCCCACTAGTTTGGCTTGGTTACAGAATTTGTGCTTACCAACATCATAACCCCCAAAACCGCCACTGTAGTATAGCTATATCTAGCACTGTCTTTGCTAAAATCACTGACAGCTGTTTACATAGATTGAAGGGGTTACGTGTGACAAGCAGACTGAGGAGGTATAAAACAATAGGCTGCAGTGTGTTTTTCTTGTGCAATCTCTGGTCTCTGTTCTCTCCTTTATGTCTATTAACTTCTATACTGACTGGAATTATATTGTGAACTGTGAATTGTGCATGTTGTTCTGTTTAATTTAGAATTAATCAGACCATGTCATGTCAATCATATCACATCAATCAAGTCATATAGTACTGAATTTCCACAGTTGATGATATGAATGACTGGAAAGCTTGCATGCATCCTTTAGTAATGTTGTCTGCCGTTGAGCTACAGTTTACTTACAAGCATAAAATAACCTCATACATAATCACTGCCACAAAAAATATTGTTGGTCTCCAAACAAAGGCCCACGGGCCAAATCCAGCCCAGGCAGACCAAACATTTGGCCCGCCATGAGGTCAAAACAAATGAAAACAGAAATGTGTGTGATTGTCGATTAATAAAACTTCAGTCGGTCATATCTCTCCAAAGCATTCACAGAGAGATAGAAATTATCCTAACAATCTCATAACATACATTGACAAGAAGGGAAAACGGAAACGCAAAAATCTGTTCTCTGTGCAGGTATCTAACGTGAGTTGGGGCGTTGTTTTGGTCCGCAGCCTCATTTGCTCTTCATAATTTGGCCATGATACTGCCATTGTGTCTGTGCACTTAGATATATTGTTTATTGCACCTGTGCCTGTGTACTGTATTGCATGCCAATGTCTACCCTGTCTTGTATATGCATTCAGGGTGTAGCTTTGTTACTTCTGGCACCATTTGTAATGAAGGTAAGTAGCTTTAACCCTTGCCTCATGTAGTATCAAACTAGGCCTGTGACGGCTACACCAAAGGGCCAGGATCATTGGTGTGACTGTCAGAGCACAGCCACATCCTTAGCAATGGTCACAACAACATCACACATACATACATAGGCCTATACATGCATTTTTAAAACAACATTGACTATTTCAGGATAATTTGTCCATACCATGTTATCACTCAAACACTAGACTGTTTGAAAAACCAAAGGCAGGTCTATACATAAATAAGTGTGTAGTCTTTACCTCAAGCAATTAGAGCCTTGATTTCAATCACACACAATTCACTCATTATGTCTCTCAGAACGTGAAAGAGAAGAATGGAGCTATCAGTTCCTGTTGAATGTAAACCACTCTAATCCCTCACAGTACGACCAGCTATATTAAATGTACTTGTGTAAAGGTCAAGCTATGATGGGGCAATCTGTTTCCCATGACACTGCTACTACTGAACACCTGAAAACATTGGCTAACCACCAGACAGGCAGCTTTGACCAGGCCTATGAACAAAATCATCTGGAATACTCCCCCCTCTTCAGGCTTACAATAAAATAGGGATCCGATTCTGGGCCCCTCCTCTCCCTGGGCCCAGACCAAATGTAAAATTCAAGTCCAATTGTTAGTTTTGAATTAAACAGTATTGCTTAACCCTCCTCTTGTCTTCAAGTTCGTCACTGACCCATTTTCAACTTTGTCTGTGTAAATGAACCCCTTATACTTAGTTTCTTGCATCAAGGATTTTTGACTTTGTCAGTCACCTCCATTTTAACAAAATAAAGCAAAAAAAACGTTTTTTCTAAATTCTGTAATGCTATAGTAAAAAAATATAACACTTGTGGTGTTCGGGTCGTTTTCGACCTGGTTCTTATCTTATATCAAGTTGTTCACATGCAGATGTATAGTTTTATGGCACATTTACAACAGGCTAAACATAATCCACTATGTCTGATATCATTTATATGGCTATTGTCTGGTACTTTGTTTTCTCTGGCGACATACTATCTTGATAGGGAGCTATACAGAGGGCTATCTCATATTATATCATCAGAGATACAAATAGGCCTATACATACAGAGTTGAAGTCAGCAAAATTCTTTATTTTCCTGTTGAGAGTGTTTCAGCCCAATTTGTACAACAGATTTGCTACACATAACTATTATGGCAGACAAGGGGTAATACTGATATTGTTGTGCTTGGGAACACTCACTTTTGAAGGAGGCAGCAAAATCGTACACATCATCAAAGCTTAGACAGCAATTTTAGCTATTGAGACGAGAGTGGTTTCGAGCATATTGAGCTGTCTCAGTCAGTCAAAGCTCACACCAGTCTCATTAATTTCACACAGTTTTCAAAGTGTCTATCTCCTCACTATTTGCAGTCATGGTGTGTATTTGTTTAGGCTGCCCATGGACACTACATTTGGGTCTGCAAAATGATACGGATACGAAACATTGCCTTACAAAATGATGAGGTTTGATCTGTAGAATCTGAGTAAGCGCTTTTCTTTTTTGTTACTTACAGTACTTTTCTGCATACTTGATTATTGCTTTTAGAAGCGTATTCAAAAATGTCAATGATTAATTCCATGTGGAAATCAGGTGCAGGATCTGTGACGGGTAGAGACTCCATGTAAGAAAGAAAAACAAAGACAACAAAGAAAGAAAACAAAGAAAGCTGGAGGAGATCTGGTATAGATCCACATGTAAACACTCCTGTCTAAAAGTAAGGTTACACAAGGGCCTATGTCTCACTGTGATCTCTGATGTACTGATTTATGTTGGGATAAATGAATTGGTATTGATAGGCTACATGTTAAAGGACAACTGCACTATTTTCAACGTTAAGCCCATGCTGCTTTCTTATTGGGCTAATTTCGATTTTGTCTCAATCGGCTTTAGAATGGCCATCTATGGGCATGTCTAAATATGTTTCTAAAACCACCCTAAACACTTGTGACTGTGCAACTCAGCAATTGTTCAGAGGTATCCACTGGTATTCCTTAACCATTTTAGAACCAAAACATGACCTATGACGTGTTTTATGTAGCATTTTGTAAATACTTTTTTTTCCCTTCCATTCACAAAATATCAAATGTAAAATGACAGAAACCATATTTTGCCTTCAAAGTTATTAGGGAATGCCTGTGAACACCTCAAAACACTTAGTGAGATGCATGCTTTCGAAAACAAACGTTTAAGGTGTTATAAGAAGTTATTTGGACATGCCCATAGAAGGCCATTGTATAATTGAGACAATTGAAACAGCAGCAAACACTGAAAAAAACGGTGAGGGAGACTCTAAAACATTGCAGACAACGCAGAAAATGATGTTCAAAACAGTGAAGATGTCCTTTCATACACATCACAAAATAGGCTACTAATAGTAACCATACTCACACATCAGCAGCCGGCATATTTAGAAACACAGACACAATTCACCAATATAGTTTGATATATTAATATGATCAGTATTTTATAGGTAAACAAATAGCAGGATGAGCCAGTGGTTTAATTGTGTGTGTGTGTGTGTGTGTGTGTGTGTGTGTGTGTGTGTGTGTGTGTGTGTGTGTGTGTGTGTGTGTGTGTGTGTGTGTGTGTGTGTGTGTGTGTGTGTGTGTGGTGTGTGTGTGTGTGTGTGTGTGTGTGTGTGTGTGTGTGTGTGTGTGTGTGTGTGTGTGTGTGTGTGAGTGAGTGAGTGAGTGAGTGAGTGAGTGAGTGAGTGAGTGAGACAGAGCGAGAGAAAGAGAGGATATATGTGTGCAGACGTGTCTGTGTGTGGTATATACTCATACTCTTTCCCACTGAAAACCTCTTGTGGCTCAACCCCTAAGGTTTTGCTGTAATAACATATTTCCAAAGCTGACATTTAATCCATGCAAACAAATCACCACAGAGACCCAACGTCTACCATCCAGGCTTATATGCCGAGCAGGAAACCATCAACCCAGGCAGGAGTAATCAAACTTAATAGATCAATCTTGCATTGAATCAGGGACAGTGGGGGATTGTGTTATTTGCGTGGTGCAATAACCTCATTTTCCATTATCACGACTGGGCTGATCCTGAGAGGGAAAACAATCCATAGACCCCTATCAGATTTGTGTGTAGAATGCCTTCTAAAACTGGATTGTTATTCATACAAAGCACATCTGCACTTCTATTTGCATAGCGTTTATTCTTTATCGAGATGAAAAAGAAAAGGTTTTCCTCAAAGGTTGCTGTCTCCAGGCGCTAGGCTATACAGTATATGCTGAGAGGGTGGAGCAGTAAGACATACATGCTTAGCTGACAGAGGACAATTAATAGATTGTAGATTAATAGCTCAATAGATACAATTATTTCGTACTTTACATGTTCACTGGGGAGCTTCACCGCTTCAGACAGCACCAGGTAATGTATGACGTAATTTATAGATGGTCTACACAGTAAAAATGCAGTGTTAATTCAACACTTAGAGAGTATTCGGGGACCAAATAAACTCTAGAAGGTGTTAAATCGACTCTGTTAGTGTTGCATTAACACTGCAGTTTTTACTGTGTATGAAACTAAAACCAATTTTCCAATGTAATAAAGGATTATCGCCAAACATCCTGGAAACCTGGTATCAGTTGTTGAAAGTAGGCCATGAATGAAAGCTTGCCTTCCAAAAGTTGCTGATGGGTGGGTGGGCGCTGTGGCGCATGGGCTTGCATGCCTATGGGGACCCACGTTTCAGTTTGGCATGGGTCTTTTCCAAGCCCTGCCACATATTTCTCTCAGTCTCTTTCTGTCAAAATCT